>NC_044549.1:70920234-70974298 GCF_007565055.1 Rhinopithecus roxellana | reverse complement strand
AAATTGAGAAGTGTGTTGCTCATAGTCTACAGAACAAGCAATGGAAAAATAAAATATTAGGAGAGATATGAATGAGTCCCAGTAATTGCTCCATGGTTTAGAGAAGCAATACTTGAACTAAAAGAAAACAGACATGATTTACCATTTTATATGATGGTGATTTCACCATTCTGAGATACAGCTTCCCTCTACTCCTTCAACACCCCAGCCTGGCTTAGAGGGGTAAGAGTATTGAAGAGACTTGTTTTATTATAATTAGGATTAGATCATAAAACAGGAAAATATTCTCATTTACTATTTTGGACAGCCACAACAGTTCCCTTTATTCTTGTCTTTCTGAAGACTGTCTACAACCCATATTGGCCAAAGGACTGTAGATCCTCTAATAATGATACCTTCCTAGTCTGTCCTTTTCTGATACCTGATATAATTCCGAGCACTTTTACTCCTTTGTTTCTCAGAAGATAATTATTTAAAGCTTTAGAACTGTAGTAACAAAACAGGGCTGTGAAATACTACCTGCAGAAGAGCAACAACTTATGTGGCACTCACTATAACG
Organism: Rhinopithecus roxellana; assembly: GCF_007565055.1. Classification (NCBI taxonomy): domain Eukaryota; kingdom Metazoa; phylum Chordata; class Mammalia; order Primates; family Cercopithecidae; genus Rhinopithecus; species Rhinopithecus roxellana. Next base: position 70,973,739 of record NC_044549.1, on the reverse strand, counting down.
TATGCACTTTTCTAAGCACTTTTAATAATACCTTTTATCCTTACAACAATCTTATGAAGTATTAATTATGCCCATGTTACAAATGGTAAGGTGGAAACACTGGATGATTAAGTTAATTACTCCAGACATTATTCAAATAGCAAGTGGCAAAGATATGATATAAACCTACAGAGTCTGAATTCTGAGTTTCTGAGTCCTGAGTTGTTACGCTGCCTCTTAAAAGGCTCTGGAGTACATTACTACAGAAAACGCTAAGTGCCCACAAAGAAGAAATTCTATTTACCCAAGTTCAAATTTAATAATAAAAATTGTGACTTTTTAGAGCTTTTTCAAATTTCAAGCAATCTTCGTCTTGAGCTTTGTCCATTGTAGTGAGATGGAGCCGCCTGGGAGGATGGGGAATGTAGAGCTTTCTTTAGCCTTTGCTGTTGGAGATGTGCTGAGAGATAGCCTCAGTTGGAACAGTTGTTCCAGCAAGAGGAATATGGTTTCTGCATAGTTTGTGTGCTAACTCTGAGCAGATGTGGGTGCATGACATGATCAGCATTATGGAAGTGTGTTTGTAAGGTCCTGGGCATGGCAACTCAGAAACTGGCGACAGAAAAATGGAAACCACAGGGGACAAGCAGTTGTTATTGGAGAAGTCAATTGCTGAGGATGCAAGGCAGAGCTCAGTTATGGAAACTGGTGATCAGGAGTAGAACTATTATAGAGACAAGGAAATCTTATTTTGTATCTTTTAATGTTACACTAGAACCTCCTAAATCCTTCTTTTTAAAAGGACAGAATAAGCCAGATGTGGTGACTCACACCTGTAATCCCAGTACTTTGGGAGGCCAAGGTGGGGGGGTCACTTCAGCTCAGGAGTTCAAGACCAGCCTAGGCAACACAGTAAAACCCTGTCTCTACAAAAAGTAGAAAAACTAGCTGGGTGTAGTGGTGCACATCTGTGGTCCCAGCTATTCGGGAGACTGAGGTAGGAGGATCGCTTGGACTCAGGAGTTGGAAGTTGCAGTGAGCCCGGATTATGCAACTGCACTCCAGCTTGGGCAACAGAATAAGATCTCGTTTCAAAAATAAATAAACAAATATAAAAAATATAAGGGACAGAATATAAACACAGATCAGTTTGTCAGGAACAAAGGATGTGAAGGAAAAAATGTGAAAGAAAAAACAATGAAGTCAGTTTATTGAGATAAGGTATTTAAAAGCAAGAACAAAATAAAGTAAAATATATTATTAATTTTTAATATGTGCACATTGTTGAAAATAGGGAACACAGAATATAAGGAAGTGGGGAATAATAGCTGACTTTAATATCCTTATTGTCACCGCCTAACATTAGATATATTTTTCTAGTAATTTATAAGTATGTATCTGTGTTTAAGTTATATAAGAAACTGTTTTATATCCAGAATTGTATCTGCTGCACATTATATTGTAAACATTATTCAATTAATCATTAGGTTTTGAAAAATGTTATTTGACAACGTGTTTTAATGTTGCATAATATTCTACCCCATGAGTGTATTTAATGAATTTCATCATTTAAACATTTAAATTATCTTCTAATTTATTACTATTATCAAGAACACAGAAATGAATATTCTTGTATGTAAATAGCTATGCACACCTTTGGGTTTTTTAAGCACCAATTTCATATATAAACTAGTCAGGTGAATTACTTTAACTTCTTAAAGATTTTTACTAAATTTTGCCAAATTGTTTTCCAGAAAAGTTGTACCTATTTCCCCTCCCACCACATACTTGAAATATTACCTTTTATAATTTATTCAATTACTGCCATTTTTATGGCTGAGATCGGAATTGTGTCATTCTTTTATTCAATAAAGAGAATATTCTATACATGGAATGGTTATTATATAAACGTTGTGTGCCCAGACTTGAACTAGATTCCATGGAATCTGACAGTGTCTCATATTTACTTTATTTTGCATTTTAATAATTAAGCAGCTAGCAATGTTAACAGATTTTCATATGTATATTGATATATTTACATTTCTTCTTTTATAAACTTTCCATTAATGTTTTTTGATCATTTGCATTATTAGTCTTTTTTTGAATGATTTTTAAGACCAGATCAAATGCTAATTTGATCCTGATTCAAGTATAAGAATATTCTGAGAGCTTTGAAGTATTACAAAAGTGTTGATTCTGGTTGGTTCTTATTTGAACTGATTCACTAATTGTTTTAATTTATTCATCCACTTAGCCACTATTCATCAGGCTTCTATTACATGTTCAAACTCAAACATTCTCATAGGCACTGGGAGATATAACAATAAGCTGCTGTTTCTACTGTCAAGTTGATCACAGACCTGTAGCAGAGAAAAATAATGAGACAAGCAATGGTAGACAGGATCGTTTTGCCATTAAATAGATGTAGATTTTTTTTTTCTATTTGGCATTCATTAACTTGCCTTTCCTAGTAAATAATGCTTTCCTGGTTTTTTTTTTTTTTTTTTTTTTTTTTTTTTTTTTGTTGATTTTCCAGGCCAGTACTTACCTAGACTTGGAAAGTTTCTCTGAACCATTTAGATTCTCCCAGAAAATTTCTTTTCTTTCCTTTAAGTAGTTAAAGTTGATTTCTCCTATAGCCAAATGCATAAAAACTGAATCAAGAAGTTCAGTGCAAAAATATAAAAAGAAAATACAATTCGGGCTCAGTTAAGCAATGAACAATTGAAGTTGGTTTCATTTTTAATTTTCAAAAAACATCGGGTTTTGCTTGCTTGTTTTATTTAGCTTTGGTTTTATACATTGTTTGGGTTAAGGATCTTATTTTAAAATAATTGCTAGTTCCAAACACAAGTGAACATAATCAAATGACGTAAAATATATCCGCAGAATACTGAAGAAGAGTTCAGTTTGTGGCAAATCTTGCTCTTTTTGCCTCAGCCGTGTTTTAGCTGCTAAAGTAAAAAGTTTGGGCATCCTGTTTTTGGAACTTGTGATTTTTCTCTCTTTTCTATATAACTTATTCATGTACTGCTTGTGAACTCTTTCATAAGTTAATATTTAAGTCATGTGCATATTTTTCTTTTAACTCATGTAAACTCTTTGGGAGAAACTACAATGTTATATAATTCTTTGTGTTATCACTGTACTAAGAATAAATTGTTGAATGAAAGAATTAATGGGAATAAAAAGAGAGACGGAAGCCTTATAATACTGACCAAAATAAGAGGCTGAAGGCATCATTTTGCTTAATGAAATCAAAACATTCAAAGACTTTGTGATGTGCTAAGTCATATAGCTGGTGGATGACAGAGGCAGGGGTTTTGTTACGGGACAAAGAGCTCTAAGGAAAGAAGACCAATGAAGTTTATTGTTATCCATATAAGAGAAAAATGGTCAGAGAGTCAACATAGTAGCAAATTTTTCTCTTGAAAGTTTTTAAACCAAATGTATTGTTTAAAATGTTATTAAATTGGTTGTTGACATGTATCAATTTACAAAGAGCAAAACTAAATTTATATTTTATTTCTTTTTCAAATTTTGACTACCTTCTCATATAGACACAGAAGTAAATTATCCAAAGATTGTGAACCAATGAATATTTTTAAAAAGCACCTATTCATTCATAGGTTATCAGTAGAGCCATGTTTAAATAAGAATACGGTATTTCTCTATGGTTGTTCATACATCTCTTTAGGAAAATATTTATTTATTTTATTTTTGAATCTAGGTTTTGGTTACTTGGATACAAATTTATAATTTATGAAAAATCATTAAACATTTTTATAGTTTGTTCAATGTTGTGTTTTATATTAACAAAACTTGAATTAAAATATTATACAAAACAAGCTTGTTTTATATTGTTTGACTGTTAGTAAAATAATGAGAATGTAAAATTAGCTTTTTAATTTTTTTCTTTAGGAAAAAATTAAAATGTGAAACAAGTTTATTTTGTTTTAGTATATTTCCATTGAGTGCAATATCAAACAGGATAGCATATAAGCCACAAGTGTACAGTCCAGTTAATTTTTCTGAACTAAACACACCCATGTATGTCTGAAGACAGAAAATATTTCCAGCACCCCAGAACCTTGAACAGCTCCTTGCTTCCGTATCCATTATTGATTACTATCTTGACTTGTAACTTCAAAATTGCCTGATTTTGAACAATATATGTATAATCATGAATATGTATCTATGCCCTATTTTGTATCTGTTTCCGTCATCAACATTATATTGGTGATACTTATCCATCTTGCTGGTAGTCATAATTGTTTCTTTTTGTTGTTGTATAGTATTCCTTTATATCACTATTCCTTATAGTATTCCCTTATACTACAATTTACTTATCTATCCTACTGCTGGTAGGTTATGTGGGCTGTTTCCAAATGGTGCTGCTGAAACATTCTTAGACATGCTGTTTGGTGAATACACAAATACACACACACACACACACATTTAACAAATACTTGGAAACGGAATTGCTCAGTCATAAGATCCAAAATTACAAAAAGTTTAAAACAACAAAATCCTCAGTTTTTAAAATATATTTTCCATATACAGGAATGGGGAAGAATTATTAGGCAATTGCAAGATTCAAAATGATCTCCCTAGAGGACATGCTTCCTCAAGTGTGTGGCTTAAACCAGTTGGCAAACATCTCCAAAAGCTTATTTTAGCATCATCACTTAGCCTTGCAGGAATATTTACATTTCTACCTGTGCAAGATTGTCTCTATTTAAATAGGCTCTGAAGTGTCTTCTATGCTCCCGAGGCAAATTAAAAAGAAAATCCAGGAAGAATTGACAGGCTGTTCCCTAGAACTCTGAACAACTCTAATTATATTACAATACATTTAGATGGTTTAGCACGGAATAGTCTGCCTGCCTTTTGAGAACAGAAGCCCGAGTAGAGTTTCCGCAACGTACTTCTCTTGATGTGCTTAGGGAAGCTTCAACATTACACGTTAATGCAGGAAACAACTGTAGGTTTTTGTACTACTTAATTCATTGCTGTGTTCGACTTGTGTTTTTCACATTCAATAATATAGACAGTTTCATGATGATGATTCCAAACCCGAGTCTCCAAGGGTTACCATTTAAATCATCACCTCCATGAATGCCTTCATTTTCGCAATCGCTCAGCAGAGTTAGGTTCTGATTCATCAGCCACAAGCTGGGCAAAACCCAAGCCCTAGAGAGACACAAAGGTAAGGGAAGGGGAGCACCCAAGCAGGAGAGTAATTTATTCAGCTTCAACAATTCCGGCTCACAGGAACTTCTCTGAGTGCTGTGACAAGCCTCAGCATCAGCTGCTCACAGCCTACTTGCAGGGAGTCCACCAGAGTGTCTGTTTCGTGTTAGTGTGTTAACAGCAGGAGCTGAAAAGTTCTCCAGACTGTCTTGTCCTGCTTTTTAAATATAAGCATCCTGTGTGACATATCCTGGAAGGAGAGGAATACAAATAAGGTGGAAATAAATGAGCAGAGCTGTCTCAGACAGTAATGTATTTCCAAAGGTGTCTGTGGGGAGTTGGTGGAGATGGCATAGTTACTGCCTAATTTGCTTGGCTTTCTATAACCATTTCCATTTATCTGCAATCTAGTTAAAAGTTACTAGCTAGTTTATCCATTTCTACGTGGGGATCCATTATCAAAAAGCACTTCTTTTTGCAAAGTAAGATCCATTCTTGCCTATTCCCCAGAGTGAACTATCAAAGGATAAATTATTTTCTGGATAGGCGCTCCACATCACTGAACAACTCAATCTATGTTCTTTCATCTTCACAGCTCTCTCACTCCGTGCAGTTCCTGTGCTGGTTCATTAGCTGTTTCTAGTCAGGGCTCCCCTTTTCTAGCAAGCTCCACAATCCCAGAGTTCGAGCCTCATTCTCGTCATGACTGGCTTTTCTGTTTGCACTATAAACAGTCAGTGGAAAAATAAGTAGAGACCTCATTTTTATTTGTAGATTAAGCTGCATTTTGCAACTATTATTTCTGGGGGCTAGAGGGGAATTAATGATAGGCTTTAGGGGCCAATACACAAGAGCTATTTAAATGCACATTTATCAAAATTAAATAAAATGAGACCTTTTGTTTCTCAGTCACACTGGCCACATTTCAAGTGCTCAATAACCCCATGTATCTAGTGGCTATCTTATTGGACAATACAAAATATAGAACATTCCCACCATCAGAAAGTTCTATTTGATAGTACTGCCCTTCTAGAGAGTCAAATCCTTGTGAACAGGAGCCTTTTCTTGGGCATCCCTGTTGCCTAGGACAGTAACAGGGTAGGTGTGTTGTAAAAATAAATAAATAAATACATAACTCTACTTTAGCAAAGTTCATCTGATTTGTGAATTGTCAGGGGAATCTAATTGGTGTCCTGTCAATGCCATATTTCAAGTCATGAGATTTTCTGGTTGAGAAACATTCCTCCTTAGAGGTCCTTGAAAGTTACATATAATTGATTCACAAAACAGTATGAAGAAGGAAATAAATAATTGTATGATCTTGTTACTGAGAAATGAGAGATTAAAACATTTGCAGATACATGTGAATAACTAAATAATACTGAGGAAAGTAAACTAAGAAATGCTATCAGGAAACCCATGATTAATTGCTGGGGGAAGCACAACTGTTATACAAGAAGTCTAAAGAATAAGAGAGTGGGTGAATGGTTGCTCCGTGGAAGGTTTTACAGAGGAAACAAAGCCCTGCTCATCCTTTTGCAGAGGCTGGTGTCATTAACACCTCTGATCGTGGTGAGGCCTGTGACAATGTCTGACTGCAACAACTTCAGTATACCTTTTATCACTCAGCATAATTTCAGAGGTCTGTAGCTTAGTCGGGGGCCATTTCCTGCTTCCTGTGTCATTCCCAGAATCTAATGCTCTGTCAGAAAAGACCCTCTTCCTTGAGGGAGAAATTCTGTCTTCTTGAAAAGATGATGGTAGCTCTGCACTCCTGTTGGTATCAGTGAACCAGTCTTTACCAGCTTTTGCATTGGACTGTCTGATCATCCCCACTCCAGGAGCCCAGGCATCCCAAGGGCCCCATCCTGCAGACCTCCTGGAGACTCCCCATTCACACATACGATTTAATTACCTCTGGCAAAGGAAGGAGAGAGGATTAAGGGCTGATTAAAGAGCTTACAGAAAGCAGATGAGATTAGAAGAATAATCCTCTGGAAACCCAAGGCTACATGAGACAGATCCTGTGGGGCAGGTTATGTACTCCTACAGTCCTTGCTGCTCCTGTGTCACTTATAGGAAGAAGGAACACTGGAAAGTCGGGTCCAAGAAGAGGTGCTTTACATGGCGGTTGCACAAAGGGACAGAGAAAAATACACAATATAAAATATATATCTTTTTTCCAAAAGATAAAACAGAAGCAATTGCTTCCCACCATTTTATGAAGAAGCAAAGAAGGAAGTATTTATGAAACATGATATATGGCACACATTTTTTTTCTGGGTGGTATTTTATTAATTAGCTTTATTTAGCAATACATTAAGCAAGTACTCTGATAGGCATCCTATTCAAATTTTAATGTTAGAGTTAGCAGAAACTACATGGAAGACATAGTGTGGTCTCATCCTCACCTTTAACATTTCTGTAAATAGAGGGCAGGTGTGGTGGCTTATATCTGTAATCCTAGCACATTAAGGAGGCTGAGGCAGGAAGATTCCTTGAGCCCAGGTGTCCAAGGCTATTAGTGAGCTATGATCTCACCATTGCACTCCAGCCTGGGAGACAGAGCAAGACTCTGCCTCAAAAAAAAAATTTTTTTTGTAAATATTTGAGATGGTTCCATGGGGAAAATGAGCATGCTAATTCCTGGAAAAGAGAGAAACTTGCCACCAAAGAAATTTCTCTCTTTCCTTGACTTGATCATAACCCAAAAAGCATTAGCTGCCCAGAAACTTTCCCCATCACCTTGAGTTGTCAAAAGTACAAAGAAGCAGAGGACAAAGGAAGGCAGAACTCTAATCAGCTTTGTGAGGTTTCTGGAAGCCTAGTTTTTCCTTCAACATGTCACCGTTTAAACCCAATCAGCTTCTATTACACAGGGCAGGAGCTTGATGAGCTCGTAACCTTATAAACAGTTCTCTGGAGAGATGTGGTGAGGTTATTTGAATATAATTCATCCAGGCAACAAATTGGCTCATCACTCAGCTCACAAATCTTTCTGTGGACCAGGCTGCCAAAACAGGAAGAAAGTTCCCCTCTATAGAAATCTTCCTCTAAACGTTGTTAATTTTATGGAAAATCCAGACCCCTTTGAGAGTAAAACAATAATAAAGATAGTAAATATATATATAATTTTCTGAGTACCAGGCATTTTTCACAATTCTCTGTCTTCCAACAATCCAATAATTTTTCTAGTTAGAAGGAGTTATTCTCATTGTATATATGAAGGAAATCGAAATTCTCAGGCATAAGTATAATACACTTTCCAAGTTATACAACTGATACATTAAGAAAGCTGTGTTCAAATTTAGGTCTTTCCTGTTTGAAAGAGAAGTTTCCTTCTACTAAATCATATGGTCAGCTCATCTACTCTGAAAGCAAAATTGTATTAGGTTGGTGCAAAAGTAATTGCCAATTTTGCTATTAAAAGTAATGGTTCCAGGTGTGGTGGCTCATGCCTGTAATCCCAGCACTTTAGGAGGCCGAGGTGGGTGGATCACTTGAGGTCAGGAGTTCGGACCAGCCTGGCCAACATAGTGAAACCCTGTATCTACTAAATATACAAAAAATTAGCCGGGCATGGTGGCCGGTACCTGTAATTCCTGCTACCCAAGAGGCTGAGGCAGGAGAATTGATTGAACCCTGGAGGCGGAGGTTGCAGTGAGCCTAGATCGCACCACTGCACTCCAGCCTGGGCGACAAGAGTGAAATTCCACCTTAAAAAACAAAAACAAAAACAAACAAACAAACAAACAACAACAACAACAAAAAAAAAAAACCAGCAACACTGCAATTGCTTTTGCACCAATCTAATAAAAAGATATGAAGTCCAAGAAAAAAAAAAAACTTTTCTACTGGTTATGATGGGATAAAGTTGATTTAATGGCTTGATTTATTTTGAACATGAGTGAATTGATCCTCTACTGTGAGTTACTTGTCACAATGTGTCTTACGGAGAAATTGTCTTAATTTCTGACTCAATGGAACAGCAAATTTTCCTTTGCCACAAGTTTCAACTTAGGATTCTTCAACTATTGAGACATCCTGAAAGCTTGACATGGTAAGCAGTGGGAAAAGGATGTGACTGAAGGCCTATAGAGAAATATAAGACAGTGCTCAGAAGCAACAGCAAATTCAAAAGCCAGGCAGGAAGTCCAGCAGTGTCTACTTGCAGGGTAATGGAGAAAGGAACTTTCTTATAAAAATCACAGGATTGACTGTAATACAGTTCTCTTATTTCCCTAATTAATTCTTCTTTGATGCTTGGATATAGACAACTCAGAGACTGTAGTGAAGTGAGTCTACGTTAGGATTTGAACTGGTACAGAAGAATCTAGAAGGCTAGAAGCCTAGTCACAGGGGAGGAAAATTCCTTTCTAGTTGAACACTGACATTACCAAAGGCATTTCCTGAGTATAGAGTTAAGAGATAAAATAATTGTAAAGAATATAATTAAAAGGAGAAGTAATGATCATCATTATTATTATTTATCATAATTTTGATAGCACTGATTTATTGTAAGCAAGCATCTTATGGTTTAGAATTCTGAAGCCACTTTATTCCTTCCTGGTTAACTAAAGTAAAAAGTTATTTATCAAGTCCTTTGAAGACTTTGTTCTTTCTGTTTTCTACTTTAAGATCTCCTCTAAAGCCATGTTGATTATCAGCTACTTATCAGTGTGGTGTACAAGATGGCATCTGTTCTGATTGTCCTGATATTAGTAATGATTTTCAGGTACCTTGGTTATAGAGTTTGCCAAATATTTGCAACTGTCTTCCCTGTTGATTGGGATATTAACTGTCCCACACAAGTACTCCCTAACTCACTTTCTTAAATCTCAGAATTTGCGTCTCTTTTACTCACAACTTGGTAATCTGAAAGAATAATTTGTCATGATCATTCAGTATACTATGTTTAATTTGCATATTTAAACATATATAGTCTGTAAACATTCTGCTCTATCATCCTTTTATTTATTATTGTAACCATCATTTCCATAATTTAATTTCCAATACCTTTGACCACTCTGCTTTCATTATCTTTCCATCCTTTTTTCTCCTTCTCTTCTCTTTGTCTTTCTCCCTGCCTCCTTCTCTTTCTTACTCTCTTTCTCTTTCTCATTTTCCTTCCCATTACATTATCTCATATCTAAAAATTTAAACTGTGTTTAGTTTCTTTTTATTTTAGGTTTCTGTGTTCATTCTGTTTTCTTATCACCTAATTGTTGTGTGTTGGTTCCTAAGAGTCATTTTCATAAATTTTTTCTCTCAACCTTTTTGCAAGTGAGGTTTTATAATTTGGTCACTTTTTGTAGCTAGAGAATATTTCCTGAGCTTTAGGAAAAAACATTGTTTTCCTTGCAGTTAATAAGGATTCCAATTATGTGGCCTTGGCTTGTGGCATAGTAGAGGACACGGTAAGAGAATTTGTGGCCAGGCAGGCTATCTTCCCAGAACATGATAAACTGTAATACATTGCCTTCAGAAGTCACATAGCTAAAGCAAATGTCTGAAGCTGATGGAGTTTCAAAGCACTATAGGTGTTGACTACTATGGAGAACTGGACAGTGTATCATGTTTACATTACTTTGGTTTTTTTAACAAAGTTTAAACAGTTTAAACACATTTTTTTCTTTTTTCTTTTCTTTTTTTTTTTTTTTTTTTGCCAAATGAAACAAATCTTCTGTCTTCATGAAGACCAAGTCTCCCTTAACTTAAATTAATGAATCCCATTTTGTGTTATGCATTGAGCTTGTCTTCTGGGTATAGGAATTTCTTGTCCCTTTTGGCAAAAACAATTTATGTAGGACATTGCCCTACTTCTACAGCGCTAGCTCCCTCTTTGAATGTCTCCAGTGTCAGAATTCCTAATTATTTTGTGAGAAGTAAACTTGACTTGCAGTTTTACCCTGAGGGCAAATACTGGTGCCTGCTGATACAAAAATGCATACTTGACACAATTTTTCTACAGCAGTTATTAATTACTGCCAAGATATGGCAAATTGCATTATTACTTAGCACATATTCACTTCTGCTTTACCTTTATCTGTGGGAGAATTATACTTCCTGCCCCATTAATCCTGGGGTTGGCCACATGTCTTACCTTAGCCATTGCAGAATCATATGCCACATTTACACAGAGGCCATTTAAATGTACTGTGTCATTTGCTCATCCTCATTTACTCCTGCATTCAAGCATTAGAACACACTCCAGGTAACTATGGCTTCTGTAGTCTGAATCCTGGAAAATAGAAATATATAATAGACCTGAATCCCTCCCAAAACCTAGAACAGAGCCACTGCAGATCTGTAAGCATGACATAAGTGTTTGACATCATGAATCATTGAGATCTAAGGACTGTTTGTTACTGCAGTAGTTAAGTAGTACAGAATTTGGTACCAGAAACAGAGTAATATCGTTATAAAAACAAAACAAAAGCACCTCCTAAAAAAAATATACTATTGCCTTTAGGAAAGGAAAGTGAATTGCAAGAAACTGTTATAGAAAACTGGACAAAGACACAATCCACGCTATTGCAAGGGCAAAACCGTTGACTAAACTGTGTCCTGCAATATCTCGAAGGTAGTCAAGATATCTGATAAATTCACACCATTGGTTAATGAAGTAGAAAGAGAGAATGTTGGTAGCTGAGTTAATAGTTATTGGTTATGTTTGAGAAGGTTATATAAGAAAAAGATATTAGTTCAAGGAAAAACAAAATAAGAAATCAGCAATGAAAGAAAAAAGAAATAATCCATAAATGCTGGCAACTTCAGCGTTGAAGGATGCATCTGTGTCTCCTTGACAAACAATCAAAGATAAATTGGAGAGCAGTTTTAAGTGAGAAAACCCTGGTGAGATTGAGATCAAGACTGGAACTCAGGGCAAACGCACTGAGGCCCTAACGAGGGTACAACCATGACACCATTTTAAAATCCACCAATTGATTACTCTGACCCCAGATCATCCTTTTAACTGGTCAGAATGACCCTTATAATGGACATAACAGGAAAGGGCATGTTTCTACTGAAGTCCAAGAAGCTCAGAGTTAGGAGCTCAGAGTTACATCTTGCAATAAATTGTGGATGGAGACTGGCAGTATGGAGCTGATCGAATAAAATAGATAAAAATAGATCAAACAAAAACAAAAAATACTACATTTTTGACAATTGTGTTTCTAAGCTGGGCTAAAATGTACTGTACTCTGAGTTGTAAAATGACCCTTAGGCACCCACATTTAGACAGGCAGAAAATGGTAAAAGTGCTTCTCAGCCAGTCCAAAGGGAGTATTTTTGATTACCCTTTTCAGATGTATCCAAAGAGAAAGTGAAACGGGAAGAAATTCTCTAAGGTAGAGTCAAGAGCCAATGGAACAGGATGGACTGTGGAGTTACTCCCAGGAAGTAAAACTTGTGCTTGATGAGCTCTCTACCATCTCAGGGAAGGTGCCTTGAAGTTCGTCCAGCTGGGTTTCGGAATTGCTATGTCTTCCACACTCACCTTTTCTGGATGTGAGTGTTTGCTGTAGTTATCCTGCTTCTGGTCCAACATTGTATGCTGGATGTTCTGGGAGCAGATAACTTGTCATTTTAGGTCAGAGTCCAGATCAAGAGGACCTATATCTAGACCTGATAAAGGGATTATCCTGAGGTTCTGGATTTCAAGCAAGATACCACATTGGAATAAAGCTTAGGGTTTCTTCATTGAAGAAAGTGTGAATGCAATTTATGTTTTGAATTATGTGGATATTTATGACTAAAAAGAAGGACTGTGGTAGATTTTGTTATTCAAATAATTACACTGTTCTCCCCATATCATCTGTGGATTGGAGTATAGGTCCTGTCACATTGATTTGGGGCTTGATTATGCGACTTGCTTTGACAAATACATTGTATACCAGTTCCAAGACTAAGCAGTAGAGACATCACCTGCTACCACTCACCATATGTGCTCCAACCTTTGACCATGAAAACAGAACACCCCAAGTAGGAGTTACTATTTTAGCCTGGGTCCTGGGGTAAAAACACATTTGGAGAGGATCTGAACCCAAACCACTTTTGAAGTGAGGCCTCTGTAGCTGACTTTCAGACACAAGAGTAGAAAAATAATGTTCTCTGTTGCAAGCCAATGAGATATTGAGTGTGTTGTTGTCACAACAAAAGCTGATTAATACACCAGCCTGCCAACCTGTGGTCCATTCTTTGAATTTGATACCATTGACTGAGTTCGTATTCTAAATTTCTGCCAAGAAGACTCACCTTATTTATGTTTGAGAATCTTCTATTCAGTTGCATATGTAAGTTCCTCTGTTCTGTTGGGATTCATTCAATATGATCTATTTATATCTTTCAGAAATCACTGTTCAGTCTAGGGATAGTATTCTTTCATTTTTCCATGATCACCATAAGTTTATTCATACATTTTAATTTATTCTGCCTTTTGAATGGATTTTTAAGAGTGAGAACTCACTTACACAATTAGTTGGTCACCTTGACTAGGCTCATCTTTTTAATCCCATTGGTTTTAGAATTGTGTATCCATAGGGAGACTTGCTAGATAAGGAGGACATCTCTTGTTTGTGGGAAGGTTTTCAGTCCCTGATAGAATGATATTTCCAAAGGGGGAGGGGTGGGTGGTATATAAAGTATCTGAGAGAATGCACATGTCTTTCAGGGACTGCATGGACCCACTGCACCTTTTTAATAACCCATAATAGTTCACTAAAACCAAGCAAAGATTTTCTGATCTAGATACTCAGAATCTGAATGATTTGGTACCACTGATGAAACTCAAAGATTCTAGCCAAACCTAATAGCTATTATTCATTAGTTAAGGCTCAGAGGTTCTTCTGTTTTCATTGAGAGCTACTAAAACAATTTGAGATATAGAAGAGGGATCCATTGGGAATTGATTCTGAATAAATTGAGACAAAAATATAATGCCAGGAGGTGTAGGGGCCAGAGAGGAGTTCTCAAGGGAGCCAAATGGCTTGGGAATCAGAATTGCCTTCTAACTTGAAACTCCATGCCATTAAGATTCCTATAAATACACTGCTATTTTCAGTAGCTGGTGCTACTGGAAACTTTTACTCCAAGTTATAGATATTCATATTATTCTGATAGCTTCTTTCCATATTAGAAAATGGGCCACCAAAATTTTTCTGTAGAAAAATTATATGTTATATGGTTTGGAGCTAATAACATCACAAGCTAGAAATTGACTTTCTCTAATTCATCTAGCATCCTCTTTCAAACAGTTCAAATGCTCCCCCTTTGCCTTCTTCTGTTCCATACTCCTAGCCTGAAAGTACTCTGTAAGTATGCTTTCAGCTTAGCATGTTGCGGGAAGCGTTACTTGACCTCCCTCTAACTTGTGTGTACAAAGACACCTACATGATTTTAATTATCGTATCATTTTTTTTTTCCAGAAAACGCTTACTGGATTTTATCTGGTTATTAGAAACATTTTTGCCACCAAAACAAAAGAAATGTAGAAGAACAAGTCAGCCAGATAATTCCTAATCTTTTAGCCTTCCAGAATACCCTCTTTAAAGTATGCAAATGGAAGGATACATATATGTGTGCACTTCTGTGATCATGGCAGTGAAATCAGCTTATGACAAACCTGGTTCACCTTTGTCATTTGATCCTAACTACGTCCTTTTCCTGGTATATCTTCACAGCACATATTGGTTCTTGCTGTGCACCACGTCTACTTTTTCATTTTTCTTAAGCATCTCCAAGGCATGTACTCTTCACAGGCCTAAAATCTACTAATCATCCTTCCCTATGGGGCACATAGAACTGAAGATGATCATACCCTCACCTTGGTGCCAGCATGCTACTATTTCTATCAGCTCCTCTCTCCCTAGAGAACCTTCTCCTCTTCACTTCATCTGTTATCTATCATGTCCCAAGCTCACAGTATTCTCTTATGCAAAGCAATTTAGGTCAGTCTTTCCTTTGATGACTCTTGGCAATCTGAAGAGGTTTTTTACATCTCATAAAGGGGTCTAAACCCTAAAAAGAGATATAAAATCTTGAATGATGGCTACCTATTCATGGAGAGTGCAGAAGAAAAGCAGTCATTTAGTTTCTCAATCTTCTTTTGCATTCTGAGTCTTAGAGTAGGATTAGCAGCACTAGCTTCAGCTGTGCTCCCAGTTGTGGGGCAGTAACCATGGTAACCATTCTCCAAGATGATCCCAGGGGATCCTGCCTCTTGGTAGTGACCTATGTTTAAAACCGCTCCCACATTCTACCAGCTTTGGTCTGTGTGACCCATAAAACATGGAAAGAGCAATGTTATATCATTTCCGGGGTTATAAAAGACATTATCTCAGCTTTTGTTTTGGTTTCTCTCTCTCTGTCTCCCATCGTTTGCTCTGGGGGAAGCAAATCTACAGAGAGGCCAATGTAGAGAAGAGCTGACACCCTTTCCAATAGCCATGTCACCTTTTGCGTGAGCTTGGAAGTGAACTGTACAGTCCCAGTCAAACCTTCAGAGACTGCAGCCCTGGCCAACAACTTGGCTACCATGTCTTCAGCAGCTCTGAACCAGAATCAGGTAGCTAAGCCACTCCCAGTTTCTAGACCTTCAGAAGTCCTGTGAGGTGACAAATGTTTGCTGTTTTAAGCTGGCCCATTTGGGACAATTTGTTGTTTAACACAGAGCCAATATAAGAGTAAAGCCATGAAGCTTCTCTGTGTTTACTTTCCCACCTGTAAAATAATATGATATATTCTTACGCCGTAGAAATAGTTTCTAAATTAAATACAATGATAATAGGCATTGGAAGTACCTATTTAGGAAGGAAAATGTTACTTAAATCCAAATTTTTATGATCGCTCTCTCATTTATCATACAAATAAAATATGTAAAGAGGAATCTCTAAGTTTAACAGTTTTTGGGATACAAGAATTGTGATTTGGGGCATACACACAGACTGGGTGGTCTTTAGTATGTCTGAAGAATAAAGAGGGGCCAGGCACAGTGGTAATCCCAGCACTTTGGGAGGCCAAGGTGGGTAGATCATCTGAGATCAGGAGTTTGAGACCAGCCTGACCAACATTGTGAAACCCGGTCTCTCCTAAAAAACAAAACAAAACAAAACAAAAAATTAGATGGGCATGGTAGTGGTCACCTGTAATTGGAGCTACTTGGGAGTCTAAGGCATGAGAATAGCTGGAACCCAGGAGGCGGAGGTTGCAGTGACCCAAGATCACACCATTGCACTCCAGTCTGGGCCATACAGCAAGACTCTGTCTCATATAAATAAATAAATAAATAAATAAATAAATAAATAAATAAATAAGAGGTTGCGGGTTTTACAAAAGATTAAGTATTATTTATGGATTTTTCGGAAAACTCATTGGCACAAGTAATGTTTTGAGGACCTGGAAAGCTCTGACTGGTGGTAGGTAAAACTAGTCTTAGAGTTGCAGAAGGTTGTTTCAGTAGCTATTAGGTAAAACTGGTTTCAAGTTACAATAGGCAGCTTCAGCAGCCAGATTTGCAGAGAATTATATTCTTAGAACAATATTGTATGCCTTGAGTGCTTTTTTACCCCTGCACTCTTGACTCTGTTTTGGTTGAATATGACAAGAATGCCCTAATTCATCTGATAAACTTTCACAATTCCTTATAGAAATCATTTATGAATGTTATTTTTGATAATTTTTGGGGAGTTAGGAAGGAAATAAATATTGAAATTTTTTCTTTTTTAGTCAGCTAACAAAAATAGTGAGCATTTATCCATGTAATTATACTTTATCAGAAGGATACAACAAATTTTTTTGTCCAAGATCTCTTTATATTCAGAGTTAAATTTTTAATCACTGCAAAGAAGTGAAGTGTCACTAAGATAGTTTGCGTTGCTTAATCATATTCCTTGGCCTCCAGGCAACCATTAGTCCTTATAGGACACTTAAAAAAAAAAAAAAAAAGACTTAGTGTCAAAGTAGTTAATTAAATTAAATATCTATGGAATGTAAACAGACCCTCTTGAAAGTCAGTTGGAAAGTGTTTGGCAGATAGACATTCAGCAGTTGAATGATAATTTTTCACAAATCATGACCTGTCCATATAACCTCTCTGGACTTTGAAAATTCTATAATGTACTTCAATATATTTGGTGATTTCTACTGGTTCTAATTGATTTTCCTGGCACATGTCAGGAAATCATTTTGCGTGTGTCTCAATGAGGAAGATACATAACTTTCCTTCCCTGTGAGTATCTCTCTTTTTATGTCCTGTCAAATACATTCAGTATTATGCATATATACCATTAAGATCTGTCCCTCTGTTCTTCTGCATATGTAATGACTTCCATTTAAACTAAACTTAGAAATCCATGTAAAACTCAATGATTGTACTGTTATTCAAATATTATGATACAGTGATAATTGGAAAAGTAGATAATTTCTACTCTTGTCTAAGTTTATAAATACAAGGAACAACAATTTTATCAAAATGTATACATTTTATTGGTGGGTTATCAATGCTTTTAATATAGATTTTAAGATAGCCTGATCTTAAGAAAGTTAAAACTTGAATGAAAGATTTCATAAATAGAGGAAGTAACACGCCGATTGCCTCTTCTATATGGAACGTTTTTATATATTGCTTTATCTAAACTTACCAATGGCCCTTTGAGGTTTCAGATAGAGAGAGTGATGCTCACAAAAATTAAATAATTTGCTTAGGTACATAGAATGTAAGAGACCAACTCAGAATTTAACTCCCATTCTTTCCTCCAAATATTGTGCTCATTCTAACATGCATGATAGAGTTTGGATATTTGTCTCCTCCACATTTCACATTGGACTGTAATCCCCAGTGTTGGAGGTGGGGCCTAGGAGCATGTATGTGGGTCATGGGGGTAGTTTCCTCATGAATGGCTTTCTGTAATCTATTCTGAAGGTAGAGCTGATAGTATTCACTGATGACAGAGTTCAAATCATCAAGGATGATGCTACATTTTTTGGCCCAGGAAACTAAAAGGATCAATTGGCACTTACTGAAAGAGGAAAGACTAAGACCAAGACTTTGGTGGAAAGGTCAGTATCTTCACTTTAGATGTAATCAATTTGACATGCCTAGTATATAGCAAGAAGAAGTTGCCTGGTAGGCAACAGGAAAAACAAGGCTAGAGTTCAGGGAAGAGATAACAGGTCAAAAATATGAACTTGGGTGCCAGTAGCACGCATATGATATTTAAAGCCATGAGTTTGATGAAATCACCAGAATAGATTTGGTGATTTCATGAGTGGCTTGGTACCCTCCCTGCTATAATGAGTTCTGATTGTTAAAAAGACCGGCACCTCCCTCTCCCTCTTTCTGTTTCTCACCATGTGACACACTTGCTGTCCCTTTGCCTTTACTGTGATTATAAGCTTCCTGAGGCCTCACCAGCAGCAGAGGCTGGCACTATGCTCCTTGCACAGTCTGTATAGCCAAGAGCCAAAATAAATCTCTTTTCTTAGATATTCCTTTATAGCAACACAAAATGGACTAATACAATACACTATCACTTTTCAAAGGATGCTAATAACTTTCCTGTAGTCTTTAGTCTGTTCCTACTAAAGCAGTATCAGTTTGAAAGAAAATTCTATCTATGTTTAACCTGGGAAATGGAAAAGAATCTAGTACTTGTGCTTGATAATCGGGCTGTTACTGAGCTCACATTATATGTGCAAGCCTTTCCTCATAAAACTTCACAACTTCTCATTTAAAAGCCATTTCAGCCTTGGTTTCAGAAAGCGAAACTAAAAGAAATAAGACACAATGATTACCAGCAAAGAAATCTAAGATTTGCCTAGAAAATAATTAATTATATCCATAATGACTCAAAAAAGGCAAGTGTCCAAAATGCAGGTTGTTGATGCCAAATACTTTCTTTTACCATCTTAGTGATGGGTTGCTGTCATGCCTAAAATGTCTGCATATGTTAATGAGGGAATGTTGGATATACATACACTTATTTTCCTAAAGAAACACACAAGTAATAAAAGAAGAATTTTAATTGTATTGCCTTTATTCCCAGGATCTCTCTCCAGTTACTTAAATAAAATGGTTTTTAATTAAGAAGACTCTCTACAGAGGGACTGTATGAGTCAAATAATGACAAAACTCCATAGAGACACCTTAGCAATTCAGGGTGATATGTAGGCTATAGTTATAGAAACCACTTTTTCTAACCTTCTGGATGCAACAAAGGCCTTTTGTAATTTTGGTGTTCCATCTGAAATGTTACGATAATCTCTCTTTGTTTCAGACTGACACCATATTTTTGTCTACATAAAAATGCTTATTATTGTATAATTCTCTTCAAATGACAAACATGCTATCAAAGCAAAATAATTTTATATATAAATTATTTTAACAGTAAATGACCAATTATTAAAATATAGATCAAACCATAACATGCTAGAATTTGCAGAAATAATCTTGACTAACTTATTTTCCAGTTGAGAAAACTAAGACTCAGAAAGCCTAAGCAATTTTTTACTTAACTGTATATACCTGTTAAGGTTGAACTTGTTTTTGGTCAAACACTCACTGTTCTGGTGATTCCATCAAGATTCATGGCTTTAAAATCATATGTGGGCTACTGGCACCAAAGTTGATATTTTTGGCCTGTTATCGTTTCTCTGAACTCTAGACTTATTTTTCCTCTTGCCTACCCGGCAACTTCTTGGTATATACTAGGCATTTCAAATTGATTACATCTAAAATCGAGACCCTGACCTTTCTGCCAAAGTCTCGGTCTCAATCTTTGCTCTTTCAGTAAGTAGCAATTGATTCTTCTAATTTCTTGGGTCAAAAAGTTTAGCATCATCCTTGATGACCTGAACTCTCTCATCAGTGAACACTATCAGTTTTGCCTTCAGAATAAAGTTATAACCATACTTCTTACCATCTCCCCTTTCCTTTATCCATGTCAATACCATCTATCATACGCAGAGTTCCAGTAGCCTCTAATACATCTCCCTATTTCTACCTATGTCTTTTTGAAGTCTATTTTTGACACAATAGCCTGAGTGATTGTATTAAACTCTAAGTCAGTGTATATCTCATCACTAATCGAATCCCTCCAAGAGGCTCCTTTTCCACTCAGAGTAAAAGTGAAAGCCCTGCACAGGCTACAGGATGTTTCCTTCCATAGCCATCTCCTCCTAGCCTTTCCTTCCATAGCCATCCCCTCCTTCTCACACCACTCCCTTTGCTAACCTCCTCTACTAACTCCTGCTACTTACATGTTTACTCACTATGTTCTGCTCTCCCTGGTTCCTTGCAGTGAATTCTTTACATGTGCCAGGCAGCTTCCCCTATCATGCACATTTGCTTCATCATGGAGGTTGCTGTCTCAAATGTTCATGTGCCTAATCTTTTACTGTCTTCAAATCAATGCTTCAGTGTCACTTTGTCAAGGAGGTCTTCTCTGACCACTTTCTTTAAAATTGCAACCCTAGTTCCCAGCATCCCCTGTCTCTCTTTTCTGATTAGAGTGTAAACTCCATGAAGGCAGAGATTGTCTGTTTTGTTCAATAGTTTATACATCATATAGAAGACATTAAATGGCATATAGTCTGTGTTCGAAGAAAAATTTAATGAGTGAGTGAGTGAATGAATGGATGAATGAAAATGAATAAATGCTTTTGGTAATAGATAGTGATCTATCAACACATTAAAACCTTGGGAAAATATCTAAATAAGGGGCGCTCAATTTCCATACACACACACACACACATACACACACACACACACACACATATTATTATATATAATACATATATGTATATATACATTTATATATATATGTGTATATATATAGACATATATATATAAATCTGTAGAATCACATTCTTAAAGAAAATGTTTTTTATTTTCTTTTTGCACTTCAATCATCGTTAGTGACATTTTGGCTATTTAAAGGCTATGGTATCATGTAGATGGTTTTTCCATTCCAAAAGTGCCAAAGTCACCTGGGAGCTGATGTTATTCTGGGTCATTTGAATTTGTTCTTTCTGTCTTTGAAAGAAAATTATTAGTAATTGCCTTATTTAATGGTTACAGCTTAAAATGGTGTTGTAGATAGTTAGTGGAGGTGAGATGGTGAGTATCTGTATGACATTCACAGTTACAGATTGTAGGGAGTATAATTGTTTTTTTTTTTTTTTTTATTATACTTTAAGTTCCAGGGTACATGTGCATAACCTGCAGGTTTGTTACATATGTATACTTATGCCATGTTGGTGTGCTGCACCCATCAACTCGTCAGCACCCATCAATTCATCATTTATATCATGTAAAACTCCCCAATGCAATCCCTCCCTCCTCCGCCCTCCCCCCTCCCCCCTCCCCATGATAGGCCCCAGTGCGTGATGTTCCCCTTCCCGAGTCCAAGTGATCTCATTGTTCAGTTCCCACCTATGAGTGAGAACATGCGGTGTTTGGTTTTCTGTTCTTGTGATAGTTTGCTAAGAATGATGGTTTCCAGCTGCATCCATGTCCCTACAAAGGACGCAAACTCATCCTTTTTTATGGCTGCATAGTATTCCATGGTGTATATGTGCCACATTTTCTTAATCCAGTCTGTCACAGATGGACATTTGGGTTGATTCCAAGTCTTTGCTATTGTGAATAGTGCCGCAATAAACATACGTGTACATGTGTCTTTGTAGTAGAATAATTTATAATCCTTTGGGTATATACCGAGTAGTGGGATGGCTGGGTCATATGGGACATCTAGTTCTAGATCCTTGAGGAATTGCCATACTGTTTTCCATAATGGTTGAACTAGTTTACAATCCCACCAACAGTGTAAAAGTGTTCCTATTTCTCCACATCCTCTCCAACACCTGTTGTTTCCTGACTTCTTAATGATTGCCATTCTAACTGGTGTGAGATGGTATCTCATTGTGGTTTTGATTTGCATTTCTCTGATGGCGAGTGATGAGCATTTTTTCATGTGTCTGTTGGCTGTATGAATATCTTCTTTTGAGAAATGTCTGTTCATATCCTTTCCCCACTTTTTGATGGGGTTGTTTGATTTTTCTCGTATATTTGTTTGAGTTCTTTGTAGATTCTGGATATTAGCCCTTTGTCAGATGAGTAGGTTGCAAAAATTTTCTCCCATTCTGTAGGTTGCCTGTTCACTCTGACGGTAGTTTCTTTTGCTGTGCAAAAGCTCTTTAGTTTAATGAGATCCCATTTATCAATTTTGGCTTTTGCTGCCGTTGCTTTTGGTGTTTTAGACATGAAGTCCTTGCCCATGCCTATGTCCTGAATGGTACTACCTAGATTTTCTTCTAGGGTTTTTATGGTATTAGGTCTAACATTTAAGTCTCTAATCCATCTTGAATTAATCTTCGTATAAGGGGTAAGGAAAGGATCCAGTTTCAGCTTTCTACTTATGGCTAGCCAATTTTCCCAGCACCATTTATTAAATAGGGAATCCTTTCCCCATTTCTTGTTTCTCTCAGGTTTGTCAAAGATCAGATGGCTGTAGATGTGCGGTATTATTTCTGAGGACTCTGTTCTGTTCCATTGGTCTATATCTCTGTTTTGGTACCAGTACCATGCTGTTTTGGTTACTGTAGCCTTGTAGTATAGTTTGAAGTCAGGTAGTGTGACGCCTCCAGCTTTGTCCTTTTGACTTAGGATTGTCTTGGCAATGCGGGCTCTTTTTTGGTTCCATATGAACTTTAAAGTAGTTTTTTCCAATTCTGTGAAGAAACTCATTGGTAGCTTGATGGGGATGGCATTGAATCTATAAATAACCTTGGGCAGTATGGCCATTTTCACGATATTGATTCTTCCTATCCATGAGCATGGTATGTTCTTCCATTTGTTTGTGTCCTCTTTGATTTCACTGAGCAGTGGTTTGTAGTTCTCCTTGAAGAGGTCCTTTACATCCCTTGTAAGCTGGATTCCTAGGTATTTTATTCTCTTTGAAGCAATTGTGAATGGAAGTTCATTCCTGATTGGCTCTCTGTTGTCTGTTACTGGTGTATAAGAATGCTTGTGATTTTTGCACATTAATTTTGTATCCTGAGACTTTGCTGAAGTTGCTTATCAGCTTAAGGAGATTTTGGGCTGAGACAATGGGGTTTTCTCAATATACAATCATGTCATCTGCAAACAGGGACAATTTGACTTCTTCTTTTCCTAATGGATACCCTTGATTTCTTTCTCTTGCCTGATTGCCCTAGCCAGAACTTCCAACACTATGTTGAATAGGAGTGGTGAGAGAGGGCATCCCTGTCTTGTGCCAGTTTTCAAAGGGAATTTTTCCAGTTTTTGCCCATTCAGTATGATATTAGCTGTGGGTTTGTCATAAATAGCTCTTATTATTTTGAGGTACGTTCCATCAATACCGAATTTATTGAGCGTTTTTAGCATGAAGGGCTGTTGAATTTGTCAAAGCCTTTTCTGCATCTATTGAGACAATCATGTGGTTCTTGTCTTTGGTTCTGTTTATATGCTGGATTACGTTTATTGATTTGCGAATGTTGAACCAAGCCTTGCATCCCAGGGATTGAAGCCCACTTGATCATGGTGGATAAGCTTTTTGATGTGCTGCTGAATCCGGTTTGCCAGTATTTTATTGAGGATTTTTGCATCGATGTTCATCAGGGATATTGGTCTAAAATTCTCTTTTTTTGTTGTGTCTCTGCCAGGCTTTGGTATCAGGATGATGTTGGCCTCATAAAATGAGTTAGGGAGGATTCCCTCTTTTTCTATGGATTGGAATAGTTTCAGAAGGAATGGTACCAGCTCCTCCTTGTACCTCTGGTAGAATTCAGCTGTGAATCCATCTGGTCCTGGACTGTTTTTGGTGGGTAGGCTATTAATTGTTGCCTCAATTTCAGAGCTGCTATTGGTCTATTCAGGGATTCAACTTCTTCCTGGTTTAGCCTTGGGAGAGTGTAAGTGTCCAGTAAATTATCCATTTCTTCTAGATTTTCTAGTTGATTTGCGTAGAGGCGTTTATAGTATTCTCTGATGGTAGTTTGTATTTCTGTGGGGTCAGTGGTGATATCCCCTTTATCATTTTTAATTGCATCTATTTGATTCCTCTCTCTTTTCTTCTTTATTAGCCTTGCTAGCGGTTCTGTCAATTTGTTGATCTTTTCAAAAACCAACTCCTGGATTCATTGATTTTTTGGAGGGTTTTTGTGTCTCTATCTCCTTCAGTTCGGCTCTGATCTTAATTATTTCTTGCCTTCTGCTAGCTTTTGAATGTGTTTGCTCTTGCCTCTCTAGTTCTTTTAATTGTGATGTTAGAGTGTCAATTTTAGATCTTTCCTGCTTTCTCTTGTGGGCATTTAGTGCTATAAATTTCCCTCTACACACTGCTTTAATGTGTCCCAGAGATTCTGGTATGTTGTATCTTTGTTCTCATTGGTTTCAAAGACATCTTTATTTCTGCTTTCATTTCGTTATGTACCCAGTAGTCATTCAGGAGCAGGTTGTTCAGTTTCCATGTAGTTGAGCGGTTTTGATTGAGTTTCTTAGTCCTGAGTTCTAGTTTGATTGCACTGTGGTCTGAGAGACAGTTTGTTATAATTTCTGTTCTTGTACATTTGCTGAGGAGTGCTTACTTCCAATTATGTGGTCAATTTTGGAATAAGTGCGATGTGGTGCTGAGAAGAATGTATATTCTGTTGATTTGGGTGGAGAGTTCTATAGATGTCTATTAGGTCCACTTGGTGCAGAGATGAGTTCAATTCCTGGATATCCTTGTTAACTTTCTGTCTCGTTGATCTGTCTAATGTTGACAGCGGAGTGTTGAAGTCTCCCATTATTATGTATGGGAGTCTAAGTCTCTTTGTAAGTCTTTAAGGACTTGCTTTATGAATCTGGGTGCTCCTGTATTGGGTGCATATATATTTAGGAGAGTTAGCTCTTCCTGTTGAATTGATCCCTTTACCATTATGTAATGGCCTTCTTTGTCTCTTTTGATCTTTGATGGTTTAAAGTCTGTTTTATCAGAGACAAGGATTGCAACCCTGCTTTTTTTGTTCTCCATTTGCTTGGTAGGTCTTCCTCCATCCCTTTATTTTGAGCCTATGTATGTCTCTGCATGTGAGATGGGTCTCCTGAATACAGCAGACTGATGGGTCTTGACTCTTGATCCAGTTTGCCAGTCTGTGTCTTTTAATTGGAGCATTTAGTCCATTAACATTTAAGGTTAATATTGTTATGTGTGAACTTGATCCTGCCATTATGATATTAACTGGTTATTTTGCTCGTTAGTTGATGCAGTTTCTTCCTAGCCTCGATGGTCTTTACATTTTGGCATGTTTTTGCGATGGCTGGTACCGGTTGTTCCTTTCCATGTTTAGGGCTTCCTTCAGGGTCTCTTGTAAGGCAGGCCTGGTGGTGACAAAATCTCTAAGCATTTGCTTATCTGTGAAGGATTTTATTCCTCCTTCACTTATGAAACTTAGTTTGGCTGGATATGAAATTCTGGGTTGAAAATTCTTTTCTTTAAGAACGTTGAATATTGGCCCCCACTCTCTTCTGGCTTGTAGAGTTTCTGCCGAGAGATCTGCTGTTAGTCTGATGTGCTTCCCTTTGTGGGTAACCCGACCTTTCTCTGTGGCTGCCCTTAAGATTTTTTCCTTCATTTCAACTTTGGTGAATCTGGCAATTATGTGTCTTAGAGTTGCTCTTCTCGAGGAGTATCTTTGTGGCGTTCTCTGTATTTCCTGAATTTGAATGTTGGCCTGCCCTACTAGGTTGGGGAAGTTTCTCCTGGATGATATCCTGAAGAGTGTTTTCCAACTTGGTTCCATTTTCCCCCTCACTTTCAGGCACCCCAATCAGACGTATATTTGGTTTTTTTCGTAATCCCATACTTCTTGCAGGCTTTGCTCATTTCTTTTTCTTCTTTTTTCTTTTGGTTTCTCTTCTCGCTTCATTTCATTCATTTGATCTTCAATCGCTGATACTCTTTCTTCCAGTTGATCGAGTCGGTTACTGAAGCTTGTGCATTTGTCACGTATTTCTCGTGTCATGGTTTTCATCTCTGTCATTTCGTTTATGATCTTCTCTGCATTAATTAGTCTAGCTGTCAATTCTTCCACTCTTTTTTCAAGATTTTTAGTTTCTTTGCGCTGGGTACGTAATTCCTCCTTTAGCTCTGATAAGTTTGATGGACTGAAGCCTTCTTCTCTCCTCTCGTCCAAGTCATTCTCTGACCAGCTTTGATCCGTTGCTGGCGATGGGCTGCGCTCCTTTGCAGGGGGAGATGCGCTCTTATTTTTTGAATTTCCAGCTTTTCTGCCCTGCTTCTTCCCCATCTTTGTGGTTTTATCTGTCTCTGGTCTTCGATGGTGGTGACGTACTGATGGGGGTTTTGGTATAGGTGTCCTTCCTGTTTGATAGTTTTCCTTCTGACAGTCAGAAGGACTGTCTGTTGGTCTGTTGGAGATTGCTTGAGGTCCACTCCAGACCCTGTTTGCCTGGGTATCAGCAGCAGAGGTTGCCGAAGATAGAATATTGCTGAACAGCGAGTGTACCTGTCTGATTCTTTCTTTGGAAGTTTCCTCTCAGGGGTGTACTCCACCCTGTGAGGTGTGGGGTGTCAGACTGCCCCTAGTGGGGGATTTCTCCCAGCTAGGCTACTCAGGGGTCAGGGACACACCTGAGCAGGCAGTCTGTCCGTTCTCAGATCTCAACCTCCGAGTTGGGAGATCCACAGCTCTCCCCAAAGCTGTCAGACAGAGTCTTTCGCGTCTGCACCGGCCCCCGCTGTTTCCCCTGTTGGTCTTCAGCTGTGCGCTGTCCCCAGAGGTGGAGACTACAGAGACAGGCAGGCTTCCTTGAGCTGCTGTGAGCTCCACCCAATTCGAGCTTCCCATTGGCTTTGTTTACCTACTTAAGCCTCAGCAATGGCGGGCCCCCCCTCCCCCAGCCTCGCTGCTGCCTTGCTGATAGATCGCGGCAGACTGCTGTGTTAGCAGTGAGGGAGGCTCCGTGAGCGTGGGACCCTCCCGGCCAGGCTTGGGATATTTTCTCCTGGTGTGCCTCTTTGCTTAAAGTGCCATATTGGGGTGGGAGTTACCCGATTTTCCAGGTGTTGTGTGTCTCAGTTCCCCTGGCTAGGAAAACGGATTCCCTTCCCCCTTGCACTTCCAGGTGAGGCGATGCCTCGCCCTGCTTCAGCTCTCGCTGGTCAGGCTGCAGCAGCTGACCAGCACCGATTGTCCGGCACTCCCTAGTGAGATGACCCCAGTACCTCAGTTGAAAATGCAGAAATCACCGGTCTTCTGTGTCGCTCGCGCTGGGAGTTGGAGACTGGAGCTGTTCCTATTCGGCCATCTTGCTCCGCCCTCTAATTTGTATTTTTTAAGCAATATGCTTAGCTTTGTGGATGTGGAGTGTGGAATGATAAACATTGAAGACTGAGAATGGTGGAAGGGTGGGAGGGGATGAGAGATGAGAAGTTATTTTGGGTACAATGTACATTATTTCAGTGATAGTTACACTAAAAGCCCAGAGTTTACCAGTACACAATATATCCATGTAACAAAACTGCATTTGTACCGCTTACATTTATACAAATTTTAAAAACTAAAAATAAATAAATAAATTGTAACTTTAATAAAGGATAATTGTAGAAATCTGCTCAACATTTACCTAAGACCACTCCAGTCCTAACCCCACTTTAACCATTTCTTCATGCGTCTCTGCTGAATTTATGCAAGTAGTTACCTTATTGTAAAACTTAAGATTTAAGTAACTATGAATAAGTTGTGAGATCTTTTACGTAAAGAGCATACTCTATATTTCTCTGAACTTGCCATAGGACTGGTGACTCAGGATTCAATAAATGATAGCCAGTTTGAATGAAAATCAACCAAAATAAAGAGTGTGAATATTTACTTAAGACCATTGCGTAAATTCTTTGTGTCTTTGAACACAATGTAAAAGGGTTCATTAATTTTATCAGTTTATTGCAAGGCTGTGTCTGTGCTGTTAATTTCTTAGCATAAACTCCTAGCAGGCAGGACTTTGTTGAACTTTTCTCTGAACAGCAGTGTGTGCAAAGGGATGCTTAATAAATGCCATTAGACAATGATGGCTGGTGTTTAATATTTATTGAGCACCTATAGGGACCTTGAGACCTTGGTCCAGGATGAAAAGCTTTAAAAAAGCCTGTACCTAATTAATGAAAACATGGTCCCTGCTCCCAAGGAGCTTATCTGCTAAAGCACACAACACTGATGTGGGTGCACAAAGAAAATTAATTTTTTTAGCTGTGCCGAAAACAACCACCTTTATGAAATTGCAGAATTTATCTTGCTCTCCTTTTAACTTGTTTTCTTTGTGAGGACCTCATGTTAAATGTCTGACAAAAAAAAGTCAAGGTAGAGGATTCTGGAAACAGACCAAGGAGATGAGGCAATGAAGAAAATGGGATGGTAATAGATGGTGTGCCGGTTGGCTATATGGCTAGGGGGATGGAGGAGTTGGTGAGAAATAGAATTTCTGTAGGTGCTCATTATGTTTTTCTAAGTTTTTCAGTGATTATAATACACCATCATTATCATGCTTCATTAATATTTAAGTTCGCATTGCCAAAGGAAACCAAATAGGGATGAATCAAATGTTGATTTCCTTTCCTTTGGGCGAGCTAAAAAACACAGCAGTGACAGACAGCAGGACTGGCATGGATCTAAAGCATATAACAGTGTATTGCAAATGTGCCCTAATTGGGATGTTTGTCCTCCAAACCTTATGTTGAAATATGATCCCTAATGCTGAAGGTGGGACACAGTGAGGGATGTTTGTGTCACGGGAGCAGACACCTTCATGAATTCCTTGGTGTTGTCCCGAAGATAATGAGTGAGCTGTCACTCTTATTGGTTCCCATAAGAGCTGGTTGTTACAGAGAGCCTGGCCCTTCCCCTCTCTCCCTTGCTTTCTCTTTCCATAGGAAAGCACATGCTCCTCCGCTTTGCTTTCTATCATGAGGGGAAGCAGCCTGAAGCCCTCACTAGAAGCAGATGCGGGCACTATGCTTCTTGTACGGCCTGCAGATTTGTTATCCAAATAAACATATTTTCTTTAAAAATTACCTAGCCTTAGGTATTCCTTTATAGCAACACAAAACAGACTAAGACAGCATTGTTTCCTAATGCATTCATTTGTAGACTGCCAGAGATTAGCGAATGGGAATAAACTAGAAAATAATTATGAATTACAGCTCTATTTTTACTTTTATCATAAAAATGTAACAAGTTTTTCATTTATTTTCATTTTATAACTTGTATATAAGAAGGTCAATCAGCACAGGAAAGTGTAAGCTATATGTGACAGTAACATCTGTTCATATAATTAAAATGTTTGTTTTATGCAAAAAAATTATTGAAGAAAATAAGTGTCATTCCCAATGTACACAAAGTTATCTTTTGTCAAGCATTTTCTGTTTGATGTTTAACTATGTAATAATTTCATTCCCGGTTTCCCAGTATAGAATGATAGTGTATTAGGGACATTCGATTAATAGTCAAAATCCAAAGGAATTGAAGTTTGGGAGCAAACCAAATAGATGTTAATAGCTAAAGTCATAGAGAATCTAAAAGCAGAGACAGCAATGATGGTTCACAGCAAAGGAAAACATCAAGTTAGAGCTGTGAGAACCAGTCAAGAAGTTGAAAACCTATTGCTTATTCTTGAAGCCAATAATTCTTAGATAGGGTCAGTCTTAGACTAAAACCATAAAAGGCATTGCAATGCAACTAATACATAGTTACTTACACACGCGCGCGCGCACACACACACACACATCATACCTCACATTGTCTCAGACTGAGTAAATTAAATAATATAATATCTGAATAAAGTTAAGGAAAGACTACAGGTGCAAGAAAATTAAACGAAATGATAAGATTGTTGTGTCACAAAAGATGAAAATCCTTTCACTATATGCTTGGCTTCTTTGTCACTGGTCCTATTGTTAATGATTCCCTACTTCTAATCACATCATGTTGCACTTAAATTTAACTCTATTTCAAGGCCTCTCTCAAAAGCCATCTAATAAGGTCCTTTATCTGGTTCATTCAAACAGATGTGATCTTTTCATTCTCTGAACTCTCCTAACATTCTTTAGATGGTTCATTTGAAAGCTATTATGTTGTGTTGTGCATTGTTATTATTTTTGTATGTGCCTCATTCTTCTTAAGTAAAATAGATGCTACATTTTGGTATGACTTATTCATCATTGCAGATCCTGAAAGGTTTAGCACAAGTCCCTGCACGTAGTCAAGAAAGAAAAAGTAGATTTTAGTTGTGATGTTTGTAAGCATGGAGAAAAAGGTCTGGCCTTAAACATATACTTGGAAAGTCATGTGTACCTACATCCTGTCGTGACTGTGCCTATAGGTGCCCACTGTAGTTAAGACCCTTAACAATTACTAATAATTTAGTAGGATTAGTACCAATAAACTAGTAGGATGTTTTGGATAATTATGTACAAGGAGACCAAATAAACATTTTGAGACTTGGGACAATATTTTGCTATAGAACTTCGTAACTTTGCTCTTTGGGAAATACTGTGTTCACATAGTGAAGGTGGATATGAAATTCCTTTTGAATTTCATGGGCATCCTAGAACTCTTGTTCAAATTCACCTTTTATCCTTTGATAAACCAACATTTAGATCCGATTTGTTCATTCTCATTTCAGGCAGTATTGCTGACAGGAACTCCGTCATCTCAAAGTATTTATTAAGATTTTAACTTGTGCTAATCACTGTGAAGTATACAGAAATGAACTGGACAAAAATCTTATTCCTGCAAGCTTCCTAATATACTAGGGGAGCTCAAGTCTACTTTAGAAAAGGGATAAGGACCATGAAAGTTGCAGGAAGTGCAGGGTAAGAGGGTGGAGGAGGCATCTCCCTTGAGATCTGAAGGATAGGTAAAATTTTAATTAGAGGCCAAGGGAAAGAACAGTGCATTGAGGAAATTGCAACTGTCATAGGAAATGAACCATCACATTTGTCTCCAAGACAGAAAGACACCTAAAATTGTCGGGAAGGATGACTGCTTTCCAAAAGCGCATCCAGTGTCTTTTCTCTATGGAAGGCAGATTGCTAGCCATTTCTTCACAGTCATTTCATTCTTCTGTCAAGTGGGGACACTTTAAGTGTTAACTAGACCCTTGACTTCAGAATAAGTGCAACTTGGAGGGAAAAAAAGATAGTGTAAGATAAATCCAGTAAGGTGGATGATCTTTCTGTCTCTAATCGTTCCAGCTTTTTTAGCCTTGAGAAGTAAAGGTGCAGATATGGTTTTCTGGTCTGTGTCTTGGGGAAGAGATGGAGTTGTTGAGAGTAGTAGGCAGTAAAAAGTCACTCTGTGTTGCCCTGGGAGGTCCCTGCTCAGTACTTAGTAGCACATGACTGGCACTTGAGATGGGGAATTTGGGGAGTTAACCAGTGTGCACTAAAGCTTGTTGGAAAGGTTCCCTTGGGGAATTACACATTTTAGTGGAACAATGAAATTTCATTGACTGAGAAAGGCTAAACAAAAACATTTACCAAAGGTCCTGGGAAGTAGAAAAGGCACTAGGAAAACTGTGAGAGGAAATTATTCTATGAAGCACCACATACTCTAGTTTGCCCGTGAGGCTTTCTCTCTTCTGCGCTGGTCTGCTGAAGCCCATGGTAAGCATCTGCATGCAGCACCTGGTCTGGAGGGCCTTACTCTCGCTGTCTATTATCCCAGCTCTTGACAGCTACTGTTGGGTCTCCGAACTGGGACCTCTGTTGTCACAGCTACTCAAGGCTTCTAGCTGCCAGTGAATCTTCCCTGATGAAATGGTCCCTCTCTCCTAGAGCCAGGCTCTGTCTGTATTCTAAGTTGAGAATTAGATAAACTGGTGAACAATACCTAGGACCATGAATTAATTGAAGAGATCTAGATGGTACCCATAGGAACTTCTCTCTTTTCCCACAAAACAAAGTCTTTTGAAGGGCATCTTTAATAGAGTGATGTTCATGCTGGGTAATGGTAAACATTGGTAATGGTAAATGCTGATGATGGTGATGATAATGTTAATAAGAAAAATGATCACAAGCATAATAGAAAACTCATAGCATTTCCTATGTCCCAGATTTTTTTTTTTTTTTCTTAGAAATGGTATCTCACTCTGTGGCCAAGGCTGGTGTGCAGTGGCATGATCATAGCTCACAACAGCCCCAAACTTCTGGGCTCCAGCAATCCTCCCACCCCAACCTCTGGAGTGGCTAGGACTACAGGTGCATAGTACCATGTCTGGATAGTTTTTAAATTATATTTTGTAGGGACAGGCTCTTCCTATGTTGCTCAGGCTAGCCTCAAACTCCTGGGCTCAAGTAATCCTCTAGCTTTGACCACCCAAAGCGTTGGGATTACAGGTGTGAGCCACTGTG
The DNA here is from genome assembly GCF_007565055.1 of Rhinopithecus roxellana. NCBI lineage: Eukaryota > Metazoa > Chordata > Mammalia > Primates > Cercopithecidae > Rhinopithecus > Rhinopithecus roxellana. The sequence goes on along the minus strand of NC_044549.1, from coordinate 70,941,136 downwards.
CCTGGCCAGACATTATTTTAAGTGCATTACATAGGTTAGATGATCCACCAGGAAGACATGATGTGTAAGCTAAAGCCTTCCAATGTTACCTATACATAGCTCCTATGGCAAAGACTGACTGGATGCTCAAAAACTATTCTTTCTTCCCGGACACATAAAAAGATTATATATTCTGGTCTTCCTATGATTAGGGATGAAATTTCTGGTCAATGGAAGGTGGGTGAAAGAGTTTCACATCACTGCCTGACTGGGCCATCACATGTCACAGGTAATCTTTAACATTCTTCCCTCTTGGATGGTAGGAGGCAGAGGATCTAGTGGAGGACTCCAAGGAGACCCTAATGCATTCTTTCACACCTGAGGTTCTGTGAGCAAGTTAAGGTCCATTGAAAATTATTTGTGTGACTATTTTCTCAGTCCTTCCCAAGATGGTACGCAGTTAGTGGATGCATATGAGTTACTTTAATTCCTTACATTCATAGATCCCTTAGGTGATTAGATCTTAAGTTTTCTCTGGACTCTGAGAAAGTCTGCATTAGAGGATAATGGTCCCATAGGTGGAAAAAGCCTAGATCCCTGAGTCACCCTTTGATGGAGAATTTTGCACTTGGCTTTGCAGAAGGCAAAATGAACTATTTTTGTGTAGACTCACTAAGATTTGGGAACTTCTTTATTAACACCTCATATATTAACCTTCCCTGGATAATTCCTCTTTCACCAGCTCTTTCAGTAATACGTTTTCTCCTGTCTTTTTAAAGTGTAGCCACATAAAAATTTGTCTGTTTGGAGATAAAACATTTATACAACTTTCCTGTTATATTCAATCATCACAGTACAATAGGCCTTTTTTTTTTTTTTTTTTTTTTTTTTTTTTTTTTTTTTTTTTTTGTCCCGGCTCTTCTTCAGGAACATCATCAGGAACAGAATGATTCAATCTGACTTGAAGGATGGGGTATCTACCCAGAAAATAATAGGGAACTTGTTACCAGTGGTAGAAGATAGGCTGAAGAGACCAAGGGAAATACTTGGGAAAAAACCTTGTGAAAAATGCATTCCTTGAAGCGAAGGGAAGGTTCTGAAATGTGTCCATTATTCTAAGAGTCCATGAATTTTTTTCAACTGTCTAAATGGCTAGGTGGAAAATGATGAGATTCTTACAACTCTGATACATAGACTAAGTCAAAGCCTCTGTTTAAATGGAGGTGCATTATGCAGTTTGAATTCATTGTGGATGGGGAGTGTTTCATGGATCCACAGGCATCCTAAACCCTTTCAGTCACCTTAAATTAGCAGGTGAAAAACTGTCTTCCTAGTCTTTCATCTACCAATGAAATATCCAAGCCCAGTATATAAGTAATTCATTCTAAACTGCTTCTTATGGTCTTCATTTCCTTATAAGGGCTCCCATGCCATGTAAAACTCATATTGAATTTGTGTGCATTTCATATGTTAATCTGTGTTATGTCAGTTTACATATTAGACTCAATGGATGGAGGATGGAGAAAGCAAGTAACACAGTGAAGATGGGTCAATATGCATCACCTCCAGAAGCTAATTCCAAGGGCTCTCTTTTCTAGGAGGGAAGTTAGGCTAAAGATCTCTAAAGTGTCTGATAAGTTTTAAAGTCCGATAGCACAAAACAGAAAAGATGTTGGCAATGATTATGTAGCCTCTCACCTATGCTCTGAGTGGACTGAATAATGCAGCACTTAGTGAAATCCTAGGGATTCTTTCATTGTCTGCTTTCACTAGGCTTGCAAGTGGGTGGTTGCGGGGATGAGGAAGATGGAGCAGAACCCTGCTATACAAAGAGAAGATGCATTCTTGCCTCATTGCTTCGCATGTTCCCAGCTAAACTATATGTTACTTAAGCAAAACACAGTTTTATAGTCTTTTGTAAAACCTCCTCCCCATCCCTAACCAGTACTACTCAGTAAAGTTCTCAGCATTTAATAGAGGCTGAAATTGATTTATTGATCTCCATATGGGACAAACTGCATGCTGTCATTATGCATGACTCATATTTATGAATTGTTAGGAAAATAATGACTAATTGTATTTTTTAGAAATGACATGAAGCTTAGCACTCTTAAAGACATTTATACAAAACTTTATTATGAAGACAGTCTTTATTGTTTGAGCAATCATGCACTACTTAAAGCCTCCAAGTTATAATAATAAGAACATTAAGTTTACAGCATAGATATTAAAATATTTGAGTATTTTAATAGAGCAAAATGGTAAACACTTTTGAGTTTAACTCTTTCCTTCTTAATCTCCCCTACTTCACTTGAATAAGCCATTACTTTGGATGTTGTCTATATAGGAACAACAAAACTTTAACTCAATCCTCCATCCACTGGGTCTGACAAATAAATTGACATAACACAGATTAACATACTAAATGCATACAAATTCAATACAAGTTTGATATGGCGTGGGAGCCCTTATGAGGAAATGAAGACCTTGAGAGGCAGTTAGAATGAGTTACTTGTATACTGGGCTTGGGCACTTAATTGGTAGATCAACAGCAAGGAAGGTAAAGATTCATTTAACAGGGTTTCTTTGTACAGAATTCCTTTGGCCTCAGCTTTCTCATCCTTGGGGATAAGAGCGTTGCATCCTCACATGGACATTTTATCTTCTGTTTTTAAGAAACAGCCCAAAGGTCACAGTGATCTTTTTGCAACTGCTGTTTTATTTAAGTGCCTTTAACTTAAATAGTCAAAATGCCAGAGTGGTGTATTTCCAACTCCTTCATCTGTAACATTTTTCTCCTTAGGACTGACCTCTTGATAGGGAGCATATTGTCATTTCAGGCTTGTGTAGTACCCAAATGGTGTCATTCATACCTGGAAATTTAAGACCAATAGCATTTGTTGAAATAAATTAGAATTTTTAATCACAAACATCTATTGGATACCTACTATTTTTCAGGCAGTGTGCCAAGCACTTTAGGTCATGAGAAAAACAAGAGGAAAAAGTAAAGTCATACTAAGATAAAAGAGTAATGCATTTCCCTGATTTGATCACTATATATTGTATGCATCAAAACATCAGCTGGGCATGGTTGCTTGCACCTTTAATTCCAGCACTTTGGGAGGCTGAAACGGGTGGATCACTTGAGGTCAAGAGTGCAAGACCAGCCTGGCTAACATGGCAAAACCCCGTCTCTACTAAAAATACAAAAAAATTAGCTGGCCGCAGTGGCATGTGCCTGTAATCCCAGATACTCAGGAGGCTGAGGCACAAGAATCACTCGAACCCGGGAGGCAGAGGTTGAGAGAGCCAAGATGGCACTGCTGCACTCTAGCCTGGGTGACAGAGTGAGACCCTGTCTCGAAAAACATAAAGAAAACCAAAAACCATCACTAAGTATCCCATAAAAATGTACAATTATGTATCTACTTTAAAAATTAATTTTTAAAAAGAAAAAAGAACAACTAGAGGAAAGAAGATTGTGATTTCTTAAAGAAAAGACATTTTGCAAAATTGGTTTTATAAATTAATGCACTGGAACTTTCAGCTGCTTTCAGAATGGCATGGAATAAATCCTGATTTCAGTTCTTAAGGGTTCTCTATTAAAATTCTCAATCATTGTAGATGAGTGTGGCTAACTCGGTTAATTAGAAAACACAGGCCTGGGGTTGGTGGCACCAGGGTTGACCTTGTTGTAGAGCAGTCAGTTCCACTTGTTTCATTGACACAAAATGTGCCCAGCATAGTAATCCTAGAACAGTGCTAATCAAAGTGTGGTTGAGAGATCCCTGCTGGACCATGGGACACAAAGACAGTGAGAGTAAACAATGAGAAAGAGTTTAGAAACTTTCATAATAATTTATAGACTAATTTTATGCATGTTGAACCTAATAATAATTTTAAAATTAGAGTTGGTATTTTGGATATTTTTAAATTTTTATTTTTCTGTTAAATGACTTTCAGCACATTTTACAAAAGTATTGACTCACAATATATTATAAATAAAAACAAAATCAAAACACATCTTTCATCACAGATAATTTGGAAAGAATTGGTACTGAATATATTGTCTTGGATGCATGTCTTGGATACAGGCAACTAGCTCTAGGCTGCATCTGTTGAAATGCCAACTCCATCATTTTCTAGCTATAAGATCCTAGGCAAATTGCTTAACTTCTCTGTGCTTCACTTTTGTCATTTTAGTGTGGGGTAACATTTGCATTACCTCATTGGACTGTTGTGAAGATGTGAAACACTTAGAACAATGCCTGGCACATGGTAAGGGCTCTTTGTATCCTTGGATAGAAGGGGTAAGGCAGGAGTACAGCGTCACAGCTGTGGTGACAATGTAGGGAGTTAGAATCTCAGAGGCAGTTTCCACTGGCCCACTGGATCCCACAGGAATCCTCTCCAGAAGTAACCACTTTGATATGCTGAAAGAACCTAACCCTTCAGAAAGCATAAAAGTTTTGTAATTTTATTATAGCCTGTTCTATATCATAACAATGAACGATAAGCGATTGTTTACAAGCTAACTTGGTCCAAGGCACAGATACAAATAGCTATTTACATATTTCTAAACCTTTTCTGTCTAATGTACCTCATTCCTCCCATTGATTGAGATCGAGTGACTTCATATCATACCTATATCCACTTCCACTGGCAGGTGAGTTCCATTCTTCCTTATACTTTTTTCCCCATACTGACAGATACGTCTCTATTCCTTTATCTTAACCTTGCTCTATAAAGTAATTTATGGGAATGCGGCATGTATTTGATTCCTATACCCTCTCCCCAACTCCAGATTTTCCTTCTCTTGCTATTGCTCAAGACCAATTACATTCTTATTCTCTAATGTACCTCTTGAATAGTAAGCACATTCAATCCAGGAAAAAAATCGATGCAATTTAGAGAAAAAAGTCAAGGTGAGGCACTGGAAACTTCTTTCAATATTGGCTTATTTGTCCAGTTTCTATGTTTGTGGAATGACAGAATTAATTGTTTATGTGCTTGAGTGATATGTTTGGGGCTCAGCTCTACTTCTTAAAACTCTGTGAGCTTGGGCAAATCTATGCAATTTGAGCCTGAGTTTTCTTATTGTCAAAATGATGACAATTATCTTAATTTATATGGCTTTTGTGATAAGCAGTAATAGCCACCATTTAATAACTGATGCTATATATTCTATGGAATGAATAAATTATATCTAACATTTAAATTATACATAGATTGTAATCTAAACAATGACTTGGGAAGGTAGGCATGGTTTTCTCCCCAGTTATAGATAAGGAAACTTGAGTTTAAAGACTGTTGGTAATTTTTTCTGGGTAACACAACCGGTAAAATTAGAGCTGGGGTTTGAATTGAGGTCTTTGACTGAAAATCCATATTTTTGCCTTTTTATCTTCAAGGGAGTTGATAGAAGTGAGTGTGCCTTGTAAACCAAGTTTTTGATATCAGACATTCTCATCATCTATTCCACTTCCAGAAAACTCCATAGCAGGTCAGTAGTGTGATCTTCAAAGCCCACCAGCAATCAGTCCCAATTAATTTCCCAAGTAAGAGGAGTCAGCACTAAGCTGTTGTATTCCAAAGCAGCCAGAAAAGTCTGCCGTTTTTAGTTTTTGCTACAGGCATCTTCACTGGCGAACCAGTTGCCAAACCAGATCTCTTTTTGAGACTTGCTCAAACTCTTTGGGTTCATTTGATAAAGAAGCTGACTCCAACCATGCCTAATCTTTTGCTCCATGGGTTCTGTTTGGGAATTGGCTCATAAGCTGCTCCTCTAGGGGAGGGGGGAAAGTGAGAAAAGAGAGAGTTATGGACTGCGAAACCTTGCCCGACAGGCTATCTTTCCTGGAATTAGCTAGAAAAGCAAAAATGGATGTTATTAGAGGGCAAATGTCTGGCATGGCTGTGCTCGTTGGGCACTGCCATTGGTAAGACTCCTTAATGGTTGAGCTTGGAAGGTCTACACAACAGCTGTGCCCAGAGATAGCACACATTGAGCACAATTAGGGTAATATTTCCTTCATTGCTTGAGCAATGGAAAAGAAGAGCAAAACAAATGTATCAGGCTTTTATCTCAGGCATGGGGAGACAGGGGATGCCAGACAACTACAGAATGGCAGTCCCTCTCACCCAGATACAATTGAGTTGTTTAGTCCATGAAAAATAGTAGCGGAAGTCGCTCCTATCCAGATATAATTGAGTTTTTTAATCCATGAAAAATAGGAAAGGGGAAAATTATGTATCATCTCACCTTACAAGACAATTAAACCTTTGAATGATCTATAGAGTAATTATGAGAAAACAGTGGAAAGTATTTATGGTAGTGTGCTATCAAAGGAAGTCTTCAAAAAAACTAGCCGGCCATGGTGGCATGTGCCTATAGTCCCAAGTACTTGGGAGGTTGAGGCAGGAGAATCACTTGAACCCAGGAGGTGGAGATTGCAATCAGCCGAGATTGTGCCACTGCACTTCAGCTTGAGCAATAGAGGGAGACTCCATCTCAAAAAAAAAAAAAAAAAAAAAAAAGGAAGTCTTATCTCTTCCCAGGTCTGCCACTTTTTCTCTGGGATGTAAGGAAACTCATCCTGAATTGTGCCTCAGTTTTTCTATCTGTAAATTGGCGATAAGGCACTAATTCTTATAAACATTAGAGATATTTTATAAGAATCAAATATGGCAATAGATGTGATAGTGTTTTGAAATGTAACTATATATGATTATATAAATAGTAAGTATTTAATGGTGAAGAATATTCAGTATCTGATTGCATGCAATGGAAAATAAGGGAAAGCTATCAGAGAACCCCTATGTTTATTGTGTCAGTTTAAAAATAAGCTCTTAAAAATCACACTTAACTAACCACTTCTCTTACATTTTTATTTGTTTTGATTTTTACCTTTTCAGCTTCTCTTAAAAAGTGCTAATTACAGACAATGCTTTACACAAGTTCAGACACATTCTCTTCATGTCTTTTAGAATTCAGCACTTTTCTCAAGAAAATGGTGATTGACAAAATTTTCCTAAAGGTAGAGAAACCCTAGATTCCACTTTATGTTTGTCTCATCTGCCAGTGGGGGGAAGAATCAAGAAAAGAATTCAAGAGGCAATTTTGACACACACACATATCTCTATGGCAACATGAAACCTCCCATAGATATGCCAGGAGCCGAAGCAAGGGTGAAGAGCTTGTTCTACGTTTCTTCTTTATTCTTCATTCAGGCTCTGGACCACATACCTACTTGATCTTTCATGTAACCTAAACTTTGGTTTGGATTTCTCTTCTTGAATACCGTTGTCCTTTGCAAAAGCACCTGACTAAGGGGCATCATATAAAAATCTTTATAATGAGCATGTTTTTCCAAAAGCAAATGACATTGAAGAGCCACATTTGCTTGGTTTTCTAAATTCTATGTATTTCTTATAATATTGGTTTCTTTACTTTTACCACCTATGATGGTTAACTTTATGTGTCAATTTGACCGGGACACAGATTGCCCAGATATTTGTTTAAACATTATTGTGGGTGTGTCTGTGAGGGATTTTTTGGATGAGATTAACATGTAAATAGACAGAATGAATAAAGCAGATGGCCCTCCTAATGTGGGCGGGCCTCATCCAATTAATTAAGGCCTGAATAGAACAAAAAGGCTGACCCTCCTCTGAGTAAGAGAATTCATCTTGCATTATGACCTTCAAACTGGGACATTAGTTTTTTTTCTGTTTTTGGACTCAAACTGAAAAATCATCTTTTCCTGGGTCTTGAGCCTGCCAGCCTTTGGACTAGAAATTTACCATCAATGATCCTGGTTCTCAGGCATTTGGACTCACACTGGCACTACACCATTGGCTCTCCAGCTTGCATACCTACCCTGCAAACCTTGGAATTTGCCAGCCTCTATAACTGCATGAACCAACTCCTTATAATAAACTTCTTGGCTCTGTTTCTCTGGAGGACTGTGACTAATGTAGTAAAAATTTGTATTTTTAGTTTTCCTATGAGAAAAGATTGGGCATTCCCTAAAAGTCTATCTTTTCCTACATTGATTTTTCAGATAAATTTTAACACATCAAGACAGGAAGAAAGGCAAGCAATCAAGCAAGCGAGGAAGAAATAAAGAAATTGCCATGTTTGAGTGTGGGTGTATACATAAGCAACTCATACATGGATAATTTTTCTAAGATAAAGGATCTTTATTATATTTATACTGATCCTGCTTTTTAAATGTGTATCTAAGTATTCTTGCTTGTTTCTTGTTTATCAATTTGGCTATTAATCCTTCTTTAAAAAATAGTTTGCTAATGTTTTCCATCTAATATATGTTATAAGATATGGCTTCAAACCTTCAGCTTAAGTTTTTCTTCTTTTTCAGGTTTGGATAGGGTTTGGGTCAACTCTGGGTCAAAAATATATTAGGTTAGTCTTTTCAGATTGTATTCATATCCATATATCAAGAACATACTAAAATTGAAATGGCTTCTGTTGGCTGCCCTCTTAAATCAGTTGACCTTTTGAGTTTCTTTTCCAGTTGTGGTTTTCTCTTTGCACTGTGTCTATACAGTTTATGTTGAAAGTGGTACAGAAAATCATTTCTTAAAACCTCAAAGCCCTATACATACTTCAGTTTCTTTCATGTCTTCCTTAGACCAGATAACTATACATTGCAAAGATTTTTCGAGTAATATGGTAGTATTGTGTTAGAAAGGACAACATGCTGGCAAGCAACCACTCTATAGGTACTGGATTTCTAACTTGGAGTTGTGTAACTTTGGGTAAATCACTGAACCTGATTGATGAAGATAGCACTGCCCACATCACAGTACCTGGAGAACTAATGATATAGGACTTGGAAGATTAATTTGTAAGCTGCTAATTATTATAAGCATGCATTAAGGTTTTTTTTATTTTTGAATTATATTTCACTTGATTTTTGATCCCATACCTCTCAAATCTCATTCTTACAATAAATCAAAATAATTATCTCTTATATCCTTGGTATTACAGAATAATTATACATTCTGAAACCTCTAAGCATATCTAGCTTAGTTATTCTCCAATATCTTATTGTATGTGGAAATGTATGATATAATTTCTTTGGGATTTTTTATTAAAATATGACCCAGAAGTTTCTTGCGGGGGCTGCTCAAGGTCTCTGCATTTCATATAGGCAGTTGTCTTTCTGGTGGGATTGATTTGGCCTTGTCATCTCAGGGCCTTTTCTGGTGATAAACAGATCCCCAAGCGTAGTCTTATGTCTTCACAGGATAGATAATGTATACACAGTTTTGAAGGGTAAGACATAAAAAGTAAAGCTGCAAGACTTAAATAATTTAACTTAGCACTAAGCTTAGGAAGCAATTTAATAACAGATAAAAATTATAAAAGTAGAAGAATTGTTTAGTTAAAAGAATGATGGAGAATCTGGAGATCTGGATTCTAACCTTGTCTCTACCATGAAATAACAGTGAGATTTTGTGTACAACTTTTAGCTCAAGTTTAGAGTTTTTACTCATTGTTTTAAAAAGCTGTTTGTACTATAGATCTGTAAAAATCTTTTTAGCTCTAACCTCTCTTGGTCCTCTCTTCAGTACATACTCTCTGTTTGTAGGAGATAGCAACAGTAACCCAGGGGGAAAAAACACCTTCCTCTTTGTCTCTCATATTCCATCTTCCAGCTAAGAAAATATGGGAACTGAATTGCCTCCAGCAGTGTGTTATAATAGATTCAATCATTCAAAACAATAAACAATATAAGCTCTCAATGCTTATTATATTGCCACCTTTTAAAGATGTTGGATTGTGGTTCAGGAACCTGTATGTTTCAACATAAATTGGATCCTGTCAATAATAAAAATACAGTTATGAAGATTGAATAATAGCATCCATTTATTAAGTACTTACTATAGTAAGCACTTTCCATACTCATCTCATGAAACTTCACCACAGTTCTATAAAACAGGAACTCTATCTCCACATTACAGAGGAGGATTCTGACGTTGAACAATATGGCCAAATCACACAACTGGTAAGCAGCAAATTGGGAGATAGATCGTAGTTTTGTGTGGCTGACTTACTGGATTTTTTTGTGATCTATTAGTCATCAAGTGACTTGTACATGAAAACTAATGCATATATCTTATTCTTGATTCAGTGTGCATCTTTAGGAGTGTCACTCAAATTTTCTTCTGTTTAGTTTTTCTACTTTCAAAATAAGAACACTAAAATTGATGTACACCTCACATAGATGTATGGTAATGCACAATAAAGCAATCAGACTTCCAACATAGATATTGCCAAGATTTCTTTTCTCTTTTCCCTCCCTTCCTTCCTCCCTCCCTCCCTCCCTCCCTCTCTCTCTCTCTCTTTCTTTCTCTTTCTTTCTTTCTTTCTTTCTTTCTTTCTTTCTTTCTTTCTTTCTTTCTTTCTTTCTTTCTTTCTTTCTTTCTTTCTTTCTCTCTTTCTATTTCTTTCTTTCTTCTTTCTTTTTTTCTTTCTTTCTTTTTTTCCTTCTTCCTTTCTTTCATTTTTTTTTTCTTCCCTTCTTTCTTCCACAGGGATTTGCCCTTCTCCAAGGCTGGAGTGCAGTGGTACAATCTTGACTCACCGCAGCCTCAACCTCAGGGACCCAAACAATCCTTCCACCTCAGCCTCCTGAGTAGCTGGAGCTATAGGAACATGCCACCACACCTGGCTAATGTTTTCGTAATAGGCAAGTTTTCTTTTTTGTAACATTGTCCATCCTCAGCTTGATTCTGCAGGAATTCACAATCTTATTTTACAAGTTATTTTACATATCTTTAAAGGTAAAATGACAGAAAAGAAACTAAAGATTTTGACTATACTTAGGATAATCCTGTGTATGCAAGGGATACTTACTAATTTTCAGTTCTTGATAATGATAAAAATAATTTGAAGCAAGAAGGAACACAGATTATCAATTCGAACATGGGGAGGGGTTTTATGACTTACTATGCTTGCTCATGGCTTTACTGTTTCATCTTATAGGCAATGCATTTCCTTAAGAGATACACAGATTCTAAATAAACATTAAAAAGAATCATTCTGGAAGAAGGTATTTCAAAAAAAGAAGAAGAAATTAAAAACACACTATTCAACATTCCCTTTAATAATTCAAATCCTCTTTGTCAGACCTCTGTGTCCTGTGTCTGGAATGTTCTCTCTAACTGACTCCCACTTGCCTTTAAAAACTCTCTTGAAATCCTTCTTGACAATAAAAGTGTTTTAGCTTCATTGGAAAGAAATAGGCAATTTCTTGATCAATTTACTCAGAATATATCAATGTCATTTTTATTTTAAAAAATGTGCCCTAAGATTTCTTTTAGAATATAGGACAAAGCATGATTTAATTTTAACATATATGCTGGCTAGAGATAAATTATGTGTATCATTTCATCTTTTATGTGTGAATTACATTTCTCAAGCCACAGCAATGAGAAGGAGTCCTTCAAGAGGGTGAGTGTGGGTCAATACAGCCTTAATCTATAGCTCCAGTTCCCCTTTGGCTTAACTGCTTAAACCAGCCTATTCAAGCCTTTTCTTTATGGCAGTGGTTCTCAGCTCTAGCTTTACATTAGAATCCAAGAGGATTCTAGTCACCTTTGGTAGGAATTAATGCCGGGCCACTTGAATTTGGGTTTCTCTGGGTAGGGATGGTTTAAAGATGCTTTCTACGTGATAATAAGTGTAGTCAGGGTTGAGAACCTCTCCTCTGCAGCAAGAGAGTTGAGATAAGTTGCTATGGTCAGTTACCTTCTCTTCTGCAGCCTTCTGTTCCCAGTGGTTTCCATTCTGCTTAACTCTAGAATTTTACTCCTGCTACCTGCTGTCGGTTCTGTTACTGTCAGCTGAACCCAAAGCTGACTTTGAAGTTTGGTGGTGTCATTCCATGGGGTATGCCCCATGCTGTTCTAGTCTCACTTCAACAATCACCCTGCTGCAAAGGAAAAGGGTTTTGGCCTCTCAGTAATAGTATTACTGATTAAACCCCAAACAGTGACTAGTTGGGCTTCCCTTTTAAAAAATCACTCACGGTCCACCTGCAAGGCTGAGGCGGGCAGATCACGAGGTCAGGAGATCAAGACCATCCTGGCTAACATGGTGAAACCCAATCTCTACTTAAAAGATACCAAAAATTAGCCAGGTGAGGTGGCGGGTGCCTGTAGTCCCAGCTACTTGGGAGGCTGAGGCAGGTGAATGGCGTGAATCCGGGAGGCGGAGCTTTCAGTGAGCCGAGATCGGGCCACTGCACTCCAGCCTGGGTGACACAGTGAGACTTTGTCAAAAAAAAAAAAAAAAAAAATCACTCATGGTATTATCACTCTGTTATTTAGCGCAGGTGTTCAGTCTATTTGGAGAGCAGTTATATATGTCTTCCATTAAGGAGCAGGTCACAAAATATTCAGATTAGTACACACAATATTTCTCTCAAATCACTGCCTGTAGTGACATTCAATGACTGTCTTTATAACAAGATGCACACCAACTTTGTTTTCATTTTAAATGAGTGATTTTCTCAACTGATATACTTCTCTAGTGTTTAGAGGACTATTACCAACTATGTCCCTTCTTTTTCTATTCCAATTCTGTCATTGATCATTTACTACAATATACCTTAACACTGCTTTTCCCATTATATTTATTTGGTTCTCACGGAATGGAAACTTCCAACAATTCGCCCTGACAATATCCAATTCCAGCAGAATAACCCCTATTCCCTTACTCAGGAATCCTGTATATGTATATGTGTGTGTTTGTGTGTGTGTGTGTGTGTATACATTTATACACATATATTTATAAGTGTAATATTTGTATGCGTATGTACATATGTATTTATACACACAAGCACAGACATAAATATACATATATTAATATAAATATGTTCAGTTTACATATTCAAAAGAATCAAGGTCTTGTAAGGCAGTTACTAGAATTTGTAAAACAAAGACTCATTAAATGTTTGATGAATGAACAAAGTCAATGAACATTGCCCAATATAAGGCAGTCTGTGATGAAAGCCTCAAAACTTATTCATTATGATAATCATAGTAGTGGTGTTGGGCTTTCTGAAGAATAGGAACAGAAGTTCACATCCCCTTTGCTTTCTTTTTAAATTTACCACATACCACAACCTTATTGCATAAGTCAGGAAGATGCTGGTCCAGAACCTCATAGGGATAAGCCATCCCTGATGGCCAAATCAGGTGGGACAGGATCACATGCTTGCTCTGAACCCTTGCCTCATGCAGAAGCTGGTTACAATCATCGCTGCTGCTGTGACATGTAAGCAACAAATTAGGCATCAATTGTGTGGTTCAGTGAACAGAAGCAGATATTCACCCTCCAATGTGTAAATCCATTTAGCTGTAATTTCTGGCTGCCTCAGCTAGAGTTAAGTCCCTGACAAGTTAAAAGGATGCCTGACAGGTAAGCCTGTTTCTCCTTGGGGAGATGATAAAATGGGGGACGGTGTGAGAGATAAGAACTGGAGGAGGGGAAATAGAGTCCTTTGGGGTTTCATTTACAAGCTGTTTACTTTAAAAAAGTAACATCTGAACCTGCTGCTTTGAGTATTATCTTCTGCTTGTGTTCAGCAGCTGGTCATTCTCCCTCCCTCTTGCCCACCAGCCCACAGCTTCATTGCTGTCTGACTTAACAGGAAATAACTATCTTCCTACCCAAAGACCCGTCAAAAATTGATAACGCAAGGGAGCAGTCAGGCTAGCCTGCTGGCCACTCATTTCTTATGAATCATCTGGCAATTTTTTAGTTTGACAATTGCACCTCATATATTTTAATATTGGTTTTGAAAGAAGAAAGCGGAGAGCTTCCATTTCTTTACAGCTCCCTGTAATTTCAACTTGCTCTTTACTTATGTATGAAGTCGACTTGGGTGGAAAGGTTAGAAGCAGATGAATTTCTAGTTTCAAAGCCTAGGGAAGGCCAATAAAATGTGCAATAATCTTAATGCTAAGGTTTCACGGAGCTGGAAGCATGTTTTATATACATGGATGACACTCCTTGAAAATGATGACAAGGACCTCATATTTTTAAAGATTTCTTTTCTTTGATCTTTCTTACATCCTAACACCCATTGAAATTTTTTCAGACAACCGTAGAAAACAAAACAAAGCAAACTCAAAATAAAAACAAGACCTCATTATAATTGAAAAGGCTTCCTAATGCATTCAGGTCCAATGAGAAAAGAAAAAAAAAAAAAAAAAAAAAAAAAAAAAACTTTGTTTTATTTTAATCTTTTTTGGGCAAACCGAAAAACAGCTGACTACTTCTCTAACCCAAATATTTACTCATCTTTCTACCTATAAACTCTACTTTTCTTAATTTTTATTCATGAATCAGTTTGCTTTATATTGACTGTTATGCACAACTAAAAGATTTGGTTAGAAACTCCGGAAGTCACAATAGGATTTAATATTTCTGTTGCTATAGCTTTAAAAAAAACATTATATGACAATACTTATTTTTTATGGTGATGAAATGAAGCTGCAATCACCCTGACTTTTCTTCCCATGGCCCAAGGATGAAATAGAGAGAAAGAACCAGGGACTGATCACTTATGCCTGTAATGTTGGCATTTGGGGGGCTGAGATGGGAGGATGACCTGAGCGCAGGAGTTGGAGACCAGCCTGGGCAACATAGCTAGATCTGTCTCTACTACTACTACTATTAATAACAATGATAAAATTAACAGGCACCATGCCATACTCCTGTAGTCCCAGGTACTCAGGAGGCTGTGGTGAGAGGATTACTTGAGTCCAGGAGTTTGAGGCTGCAGTAAGCTATGATCACATCACTGCATTCCAGGCTGAGTGACAGACTGAGACCTTTTCTCAAGAAAAAAAGAAGGCGGAGGGTGGAGAGGGGGACTCAGGAAAGTGGGGAAGGAAAGGAAAATAATGGAGAAAAGATAAGATAAGATGTCTTTATCAAACATGAGTTGGGGATGAGTTCAGAGATTTAAGCCACTGTGCATTTTATATGTCTACCCTTAAACGTCTGTTCCATCCTGTTCTAGAAGTTTATATTCTATTCAGTACCAGCAATTATACTTACCACTCACTGCACTACAAAGCCTCAACATAATAGCATACTTTTATGGAGATCTGTACTTTTCAAAGTACTCTCATTTTCATTATGTCATTTTATCTTAACAACAACCCTTGAATCATAAAATTCTATAGTTAGAGCCATCTATACCATTACTTCTAAAATAGTCCCCCAAATTATGACATAGTCTCTGTTTTTGGAGAGTTTACCAGAATATTAGAGAAGCAATTCAATTTTCAAAAACTTGTTTTCCTTATAATGAAAAAGTAACACTTGTTCATCTTTGAAATTACAGAATAAATAATAAAATCTAAATCACTTTTACACTCACCATCAATAATTAATTGCTATCAATATTTTGATATATTCCTATGCTGCCTTTCCTTTTTGCATATTTAAGTAATTAGTTGGGAATGAATTATTACTGCAACAGCCAGCACACATATATCTGTATTTGTTGGTCCTTAAGATAGGAGTCAATTCTTAGGCATGGCCTGGTTATCAAAGGGCACCCGGGCACCAAGACAAAGGGGTGAGGACCAAGAATGAGAAGACGTGGCAGAGGAGGGCATGGAGGAGTTGGAAGAGTGAGAGCCAAGAAAAGTGATGGAAATTGCAGAGCATAGAAATATAAGTCCTCCCTGTAATCCTCCTTATCTTCAGTAACTCCAATGAAAACTTACACATTGCTTTGTGTGAATGGGCATATTTTTATGGAAATAGATAAAAGGATGGAGCATTTTTACCCGGGGTGATAAAACCCTAAAACATCACCTGTAAATGTAGGTGTTCAGGAGTGCTTGCACCCTTGGGAATGAGCAGAAACTCCGGGGATGGTTTTGTATAGCATTTTCACAAATTCTCACTACAGGGTGGAAATCAAGCTTTAACTAGCTCTCTGAGAGCCAGTGTACTCCCTGATAACCTCTGAGTTGTATAGACAGATATAAAATGTCTTTATATCACATTGTCCAGATGATCTAACATTTTCCTTTTTGTTTTACAGTTTTGGACAGTATTATTTATCTTATAATAACATATGATATGTTTTATAGTATGGTTTATAACATGTATCTTTTGGCATATATTATATATGTGTATATATGTATCTATTACTGACATGGGGTCCTATCTCCATTTTTATCATTTTACAAATACTATGAACATTCAAGTATATAAGACTCAAATGATATGTCAAGTTATTTCTTAGTTAATATCTCCAGATGTGAAATGTTTGGTTCTTAGGTTATACATTCATTTTATATTTTTGACATACATTTCCAAGTTTCAAAAAAGTCTGCCACCAATATACAATGCCATCAACAATGAGGAAGTACTCAATACACCTTCTACTAAATTTTGTCTGTCTATCCAGCTGTTGAAAGACTTTTGAATTTTCATTTTGTTGTCAAGTGCGTTAGAATTCCTGCTGGGTTTGGTGAATCAAAATACTCATATCACCTGTCTCATTCGAGACAACAATCACAAAAAAAAGTTAAGTGACATAAAGCATGGAAAGAGATTTTGGAAAAACCATATAAAAATTATAGCCAGGAAACATTCATTGAATATTGCTTTTTGAAAATGATTCATCAGTCACTGCTTTATCTATATTTGTACTGCATGTTTACAATCATCATAATCTATAATGATTATTGATTACCATTTGTAGTATCATAATGTGATTTACTTATTCACTTGTGTATTTAACCTCTTCCTGACACCAGCACCACGAAGCAGTGAAATAATACTGATTTGAACAACATTCTGAGGGCAGATGATTTATCTCATTAACAGCAACAGAACAGATGCCATATAAATTGCTTCAGAGAGGAGGTGACTTATAATTTTAGCTTTCACAAACCAAAAGACGTTCCCTGTGTGGAAACAGAGCTAAAGGGAATTCCAGGAGTAGAGAACATTGTTTTTAAAAAGCACAGAAATATGAAATAGTAGTATAGTGTGTTGGAAACACATGAGAATGATTAGGTATAACTAAAGCATAGTATTGGGGCTACAGATGAAGGACCTGGAAAAGAAAAGACAGTACAATATCCTTGGTATTCTCAAAATAGAAGTTGACTTACTTTTTGCTAGACTTACTAGGCTACTCAAGTTGACTTTAATTCAGACCGCATCAGACTCAAAAGCAAGAACTTCTATCCTGTCTTCCAATATGTAACCAACTAAATAGGAATGAGGAATAGTGAAAGAAAATTGAGGTCTCCATGTCTATGGGGCTTCATATCTAGGTTTTGTTGTCATCACTTTATTGGTTTACGTGTTTGCTTTCTTTCTCTTTCTTTCCTTTTTTTCTCTCTTTTTTATCTTTTATTTTATTATTATTATTTTCTTTTATTTTTTGAGACAGGCTCTCGCTCTGTTGCCCAAGCTAGAGTGTGGTGACACCATCTTGGCTCACTGAAACCTCTGCCTCCTGGTTCAAGCAATTCTTCTGCCTCAGCCTCTTGAGTGGCTGGGATTACAGGCACCCACTATCACACCTGGCTGATTTTTGTATTTTTAGTAGAATGAGTTTCACCATATTGGTCAGGCTGGTCTTGAACTACTGATCTCAGGTGATCCACTCTCCTTGGCCTCTAAAATTGCTGGGATTACAGGTGTGAGCCACTGAGCCAGGCTCTTCCGTTTCCTACAAGCCAAAGAAAGAAGGAAAAGGAAGAGGAAGGAAGGAAGGAAGGAAGGAAGGGAAGGAAGGAAGGGAGGAGGGGAAGGGAGGAAGGAAGGAAGGAGGAAGGAAGGAGGGAGAAGAGAGAGGCTCTTCCCTCTTCCCTCTTCTCTCCTCCATCCCTCCCTTTTCTCTTTTGTCTTTCCAACATTATTCAGGCTTTTCCAGGTAAAGGGATGAAGTGAAGAAATCAGAATTACTTCCCCTATTTCAGCTGCCCACTTGTTTGAGATGTCTTAACCTTCATTCTCTATAGCTTTCTTCCTCTGATAAAAATGAGTTTCTACCTTTTCCTCCAAACTGCCTGGACTTGCAATTAGGGTATATTCTTGGAAGTAATATTTCGGGTATGCC
This sequence comes from Rhinopithecus roxellana, assembly GCF_007565055.1. Lineage (NCBI taxonomy): Eukaryota > Metazoa > Chordata > Mammalia > Primates > Cercopithecidae > Rhinopithecus > Rhinopithecus roxellana. The sequence continues at coordinate 70,923,020 of NC_044549.1, read as the reverse complement.
AAATTAAGGGTACTTGCCTGTCTCATAAAGAAGTTCCAGTAATCCAAATCAGCAGTCCAAGGGCAAGCAGAGTCATCAGATCCTACCTCTGTAGGTGTTGTTAGAAGAGGTGAGACTGAGGAGTAGGAGATGGAAATCAAGGCTGACTCAAAGAGGGGGATAGATAGCATTAAGAGTATTGAGGTAGTCTTAAGATGAGCATCAGAATTTCAGGGAGATTTGAGGAAGTTCAGACAGGGCCCCATTCAGCATCTGAGACCATGGGTATCAGATCCAGATATGGGGTACTGGAAACTGACAAGAACGAGGTGAAAAGGAATGAGTAGGAAGTTCAGTTAATGTAGCCAACTGATCTACAATATGCTGCAAGGTTCTAGGCTCAGGAGGGAACTGAATTTGCCACTGAAATCAGAGAAAACATTAGATGGATTGAGGTCACAGTTAAATTTGGGAACTGAACACAGCAGTTTGGCTCTCATGTGGGTGCCCTGAGATAGAGGTTAAAGTCATAGACTCACCCACTGATGAGGAAGATTTCCCTGATAGCTGTACAGGCTTACACATCATTTGTTCGGGAGACTGTAGAACCAAGTTCATTGTGGGGTAAGTAGGGATACCTGAGGGCTGACATCTGTCACACCTGGGGCAAGTACAGGTTGGATTCCATGATGAAGCTCTGCTCTCTACTGCTGTGAATTATTTTGTGACTGTATCTGAGGTGAAACTGCCAGATATTGTGCCAAGAGGCCTTTCCATGGGTCATAAAAATGCTATAAAAACATGAAAATTGCTGCCATAAAACAAAGACTTATAACAAAATAGGGAAACTCCTAAATTCAGAAGCTAAGAGAAACTGAGAAATGAAAACCATTCTACATATTCCAAGGGGTGGGTACAGCACCCCAATAGCCAGTTGGAAGGCAAGTGGTATTTGCATTTATAATCTACTTTAGAAAATATCTGAGCATTTTGCTGTTGAGTAAATGATCACCTGGCTTCCTCTTGAATTCATCCCCCACTTGAGTTCCAATTTCCTCTATTCTCTTTTTGAAAAGGGCCTATGCTGGTCTGGGCAACATAGTAAGACCCCATCTCTACAAAAGAAATTTTTAAAAAATTAGCCAAGCTGGTGGAGCGTGCCTCCATTCGTAGCTACTAGGGGGCCACGGCAGGAGACTCACTCAAGCTCAAGAGTTTGAGACCAGCCTGGGCAGCATAGTGAGACCCTGTGCCTACAAAAGATTTTGAAAAAGTAGCTGAGCGGGATGGCATGCGCTTGTAGTCCCAGTTACTTGGGAGGATGAGGTGAGAAGATCACTAGAACCCAGGAGTTTGAGGTTGTAGTGTGCTATGATAGCAGCACTGCACTCTAGTCTGGGTGTCAGAGCAAGACCTCAACTCCTAAAAAAAAAACAAAAAACCAAAAAACAAAAAAACAAAAAAAAAAAGGAAGAAGAAAGTATCCACAAAAACTCATTTCTTTGGAGAGAGTGGTTTATCACTTTGATATCTGGGAATAATGGGGCCTTGTTAAAAGCATAGTTCATAATAAGGCTATCAACTGGTAATCTATAAAAACTCATTTGAAATATTCCTTACTGATAAATCTGAGGCCAAAGCTTTCTTCCTAACAACGGCACCTTTGCTTTCATTTCCAATATTTGTTTTTCCAGTAAAATGTCTGGATATTCATTAACACTGGTAATTCATGGTAAAGTGTTTGGGGGAATACATTTTCCATATGCCTTGTATGCAGATGTGGCTGTATTGAGATACAGTAAGTACTATTCATATTTCTGTTATAAAATTCCGAACATGCTTAAGCAATAGTCATAAACGCATTAAATAACACCATCCCAAGCACTAGAATCCTCTGTCTGCCAGCTGAGTGAGCTTCTACTATATGTCATTTTGATGTAATGCACTCCCATTTCTGCTGTTATTAGATGCAAAGTATTTGAAAAGATGCTAGATTGAATTGAAATCTGATTACTTCTGGGGTTGGGTTTTTGAGATATTGCCTATTTTCCTAAGATACACTGTTCTGTTTTATTTTTAATCTCACAAATAAGTACATACATTCCGACCCCCTTCATTTCTCTCTTCTCTACACTCATGGGTCATATGGGATTCCTGATTCTTATTTTAAAATGTAATCAAGATGTAGCCATGATAAAACAGTAGTTTGTAGGTTCCAGCAGAGAGAAAATAAAATAATGGAAGGAAGAAAAAGGAAAGAAAGGAAAAAAAGGGACAAGAAAATATTTTTAAAAAATGTTTAGCTTTAGATATAATCATAGATTAATGATCTGCTGCACATTAAATAAATATCCATAGTATACTTATTTGTGCTTCTTCAATTTTTATAACTCTAGGTCATTTCAGTACACCTCTATAATCACCGACTACTTCTTATAATATTTGCCTTATTCAACTACCTTTCTTTGGGGAAACTCACATCCTTAGGAACACATTTAATTAGTTCTCACAATTGTCTTACGCATTAGAAGACAAAGAAAATGTGTGGTTCAGTATGGGTCATACGGGTCTGTGTTAACTGAAGCTGTAGAACATTTTTATGGTCATTTTCTTGAACCTTCACTTTGAAAAGTCACATCTGTTCATAAGTATAGTTTCTCAATCAAAATGTGAGCATGTATCAGGATAATGTTTTCTATCATCACCTCCAAAATGTTCAAATCATATCAATTCATTTATGTGAAGTCTCAATTTCTCCACTGAGCCTTCAAGGATGAAATAGAGAAGTTATATCTTAGAGTGGGCGT
>NC_044549.1:70898964-70920134 GCF_007565055.1 Rhinopithecus roxellana | reverse complement strand
AGAAAGTGGTGCACAGGTCAGCATATAACTTGGGTAGGGACATTCAGAGTGTATTTGGAGGGATTAAGGTAGATACAGAATGATAAAGAAAATTTCCCTTTGGAGCTTGAGAATAGACCGGATCAATAAGCCCGGAGATTGGCTGAGAACGAAGTTAACAAAGCCAGGGAAATGGAGAAACAGTCTCCTCCGGACGAGTTTCAGCACCAGATCTAGTCATTCATGGACTTCCTAGAAATGGGCACCAAGACTCTCATCTTTTGCTTAAGCTTGTTTGAGTTGGGTTTCTGTCTTTTACAAAGGAAAGAGGCCTAATCAGGATTCCTGTGACCTGGCGGATGTGAATGTGGACATTAGCAACAATGCGCACATAGATGTCTCTCTTTAAATTCGTGGGGATTCTAACTATAATCTGCTGGCACAGGTGCTGAGACCAACAAGCGAACCCGCTAACACAGGAAGGACCGCAATATTGCTTGTAAGGCCTTTCACCACTTGGACGCCGGTCAGCAGAGATCTCTACAGACGGCCAGAAGTGTCATCAGCCCAGTTCTCTGCCTCAGGCTTGCTCAAGGAGTACTTGTACACACAGAAGAGGTTTAGTGCAGGTCTATGGAATGATCCTCTGCTTACCTGAGGCTGGGGAAAGAGGCAGCCTGAGGTCCCTTTATTAGGGGAAAAGCCTTTGCTTCTCCAAAAGGAAATGAAGCTGCAGATGAAGAAGCCTCTGGGAGAAAGGCTATCATGACATTGGTTTATGGGGATGGATGGGATGTGATCAATCTAAGGTTTGGATAGAGGAAGCGGTGAGGTGGGAGGGGGATACTGTGGGGGTGTAGATACCGAGGAAGAGAGAGCGAGGGATGGAGACAGGCAGCTGTGGATGCTGAAGACAGAAGGCCAAGCAACTCTGGGTTTTGAGAGTCTCTGTAGCCAAAAACACCTTGATAGTCAAGCAGCATGGTCTCTGTTTTGTTCCACCTCCCTCTACCCCTTAAATAATCACCTCTTCCTCCTCCCAGCATTTTTTTTCATAATTAACTTTCTTACCCTATGGAAAATCTCACTGGTCCCCTCCTTCCTTATGTTTGTTTATTTATTTAGTCATTAAACAAATATTTATTGCCAGACATCATGCTGGGATTAAGTGTTGGGACACAATGGTGACTCAAAAGCAGATAGAGTCCCTGCTCTCATGGAGTTTGTAGCTGAGAGAGAGAAAGGAGAGAAAAAGAGAGAGAGAGCAAGAGAGAGAGAGAGAGAGAGAGAGAGAGAGATTAATCAAATAACCACCAAACTGTAAAATTACAAATTCTCATAGGTACTGAGGACTAGTGCCATCTACAAGCACCCAGCTCGTCTCTTCTTTAACAAAACTTTCCTATTGACTGTCCATATTAACGTGACTTGTCATTCCAAGAAACTCTTGTCCTGGAAGCTGAAGTTGCAAATAGATATATAGAAAATCCATGTATCCATATTGGAGATTTCTCAACTAGCTCTCATTAGGGTAAATAACCCTTTCTCAAAGCAACAGGTTCCTTAACTAGGCTTATCAAATGAGTTTTCAAGACAGCTTCAAGAGCCTTGCCTTGCTGTGTCCACAAATTTGAAATAATTATGTTATGAACTTTGCCCAAACCCAATCAGACCTTGTGTTGAAAGAAGTGCCTTAAACCAGTCCCCCTGAATCTCCTAAATGTTCCAACTTTGCCCTTCCACTCTGAGATGCTACTAAGGTTCCGACAAGGTTGTGCTTCTTCTTATCACTGGAGCAATGAACTTAAAGTTGGCAGATGATGGTGCTGTGAAGGAGTGGACTACAGTTCTAGGAAATCGTACGACAGAGAGTAGAGACCAAAACTGGAAGTTTCCCAGGAGAAGAAGAATGCCTGAGCTGAGTTCTATGTATGTATGTATGTATGTATTTAGACATGGAGTCTCTCTCCGTCACCCAGGCTGGAGAGCAGTGGCACGATCTCGGCTCACTGCAACCTCTGTCTCCCAGGTTCAAGCAATTCTCCTGCCTCAGCCTCCCGAGTAGCTGGGATTATGGGCGCGTGCCACCACACCTGGTTGATTTTTGTATTTTTAGTAGAGACAGGGTTTCACCATGTTGGCCAGGCTGGTCTTGAACTCCTGAACTCAGGTGATCTACCTGACTCAGCCTCCCAAAGTGCTGGGATTACAGGCATGAGCCACCACACCCAGCCAAGTTGAGTTCTAAAGGTTGTAAAAGAGTTAATATGGCAGAGGGAGAGAGGAGGATAAGGGAGGGGAAACAATGGGAAAGGAAGAATGTACAAAGATCTTGGGGCAGAAAGGAACATGGGCTTCATGGAACAGGGAAAGGCCAGAGTGGCTGGAGAGTGAGGGCATCACAGTGAGAGTTCAGGCTGGGGAGAGAGGAGGGGCCAGACCACTCACATGGAGCCTCATCAATGGGCCATGTAAACAATTGTGGCCTTTTTCTGGAGAGCACTGGGATGCCAATGACAGACTTTTAAAATCCAATTTTAATTTTATCAATTGCTCACCATTCACAATCATGAAAAAGAATTAGGAGATCGCTTTGGCTGTCCAGAGTACAGAAAGCCTGCATTGCTGGGATTAGAGAACGAGGGTGCCAGCAGACGCATGGAAAGAAGTGGATGGATTTGGGAGGTCTGTAGGAAGTAAAACTGAAGGCTGGAGAAATTAAGTAAATTGACCAAAGTGACATAGTGGCTATTTAAATTTATATTAATTAAGATTACGTAAAATTAGAAATTCCCTCTTCTCAGTGGCATCAGCCACATTAGGAGTGTTTAGTAGACACATGTGGTTACCATACTGGACACTGCAGTTTAGGGAATAATTTCCACTGTGGCAGAAACTGCTCTTGGACAGCGCTGGTCTAGAACCTAGGTCTCCTGAAATTCCTTGCTTTATGTATGGCCATATTCCCTGATTCTAAGACTCAGTTTGGAGATTCTGAACATCGAGGGACAGAAGTCAGTAACTCTACACTGCTTGATCTCAAGGTGCTCCCCAAACCCTACAAAATCAAGCCGGGACCAGAGCAGCTTGGTTATTCCTGCCCCCTTCACCATGAGGTAGTGATTGAACACTGGAAGCAGCTGTCACTAACACGCTCCTGTGAACTTGAGCCCACAGCCACCAGGAGTATATTTCCATCCAGTGGGGCCAAGTATGGCTCCTCCACACACACCAGCACTCAGGGCTTTGCCCAACTTCTGAAAATGTTGGCGTGTGGCATGCTTATTTCATGGCTGAAATTGTCCATTTCTGAATTAGATAAAAGATGTCAGAAGAATAATAAAGTTACTTTTGGTGAGTACATATTTTCTGTAACGAAATAAAATGGGGATTGCAGCAACTACAACTCAATCTTCCATCTCAGAGATTTATTAACTCCAGTCCCACTAGAATCAGTAGCAGAGTTTGGGAGTGTAATAAAACGAACTCGTTTTTCACAAATTTTTTTCTTGAGTGCTAGTGGTGTAAAGAGAGCAATAGTGAACACACACACACACTCACACACACACACACAGCATCTGTTTAAATTTCCCCTGCTAATATATGACTGAGTTTTGCAGTGATTTTTGTAATCGTCCTGTTGTTTCTGTTTCTAGATGGTGGCTTTCACCTTACCTTAATTCAGAGCCAGGGCCACAAATCAGAGGCTTTTGTCTTTGGCCCCTGATCCTTGGCAGACATCATTAATCAATTACAGTGCTCTTGGCTGATGACTCTGGATGTAGCCTCACCATCCTTCTCTCCCCTGAAGTCCAAGAAACTGAAAGAATAGGTCTGAAACCTAGTTGCTGTCTTTGGATTAGTCATTTTATCGGGAGTACAACAAGGTAAATATTCAGTTCACAGGAAAGCAATAGAAAATCGTTCAGAGTTGTCTACTTCTGGGAAAGAGAAGAACATTCTTGCTAATTTGGGGGGGCTATCAATGAAGAATTGTTTACCCTGGTAAACTAGGCAGTGACTGAATCATGGTAGTACATCATAACAGGAAAAACAGAACATCAGCATGATGATAAAACTATTTCTCAGTGCTTCTGTTAGCCTTTCTTATCTTTTGTTTCTTTTTTTCTTTTTTCTTTTTTTTGAGACAGAGTCTTTTGCTCTGCTGCCCAGGCGGAGTGCAATGGTGTGATCTTGACTCACTGCAACCTCCACCTCCCAGGTTCAAGTGATTCTCCTGCCTCAGCCTCCCCAGTGGCTGGGATTACAGATGGGCACAACCGTGCCTGGCTAATTTTTGTATTTTCAGTAGACACAGGGTTTCACCATGTTGGCTAGGCTGGTCTCAAACTCCTGACCTCAGGTGATTTGCCCACCCTCAGTCTCCCAAAGTGCTGGGATTACAAGCATGAACCACCGTACCTGGCCCAGGCCTTTTTTTTTTTTTTTCCCCTGGAGAACTCATTTGCTAATATTTTTGCAACCACAGTCCTATTGTTAAGACCTGGGGGCTGCCCTGCAGTCAATTTAGCAGAAAGCACATTGTGTCTCTGACCTGGTTTTGACTCAATTTGTTCCCTTGCAAATCCTTTGGCAGATGTTCCATTCAAACAAGCAAACTAACTAAGGTTGAATGAAAGAATTCTGGAATTTGGGAAGACTAAGAGAATAAGTGTTAGTGAATGAATAAATGAACGAAACTCAGCATTCCCCAAATGGGTTTTATGGAACCCTTCCTGGAGTACTAATGAATTTTGTGATCAACCGTGTTTTGGAAATGCTGAGTTAAACAAAGTGAAACAAAATTCTTTAATGCAGGACTTATCAGAACCTGTATATGTCAGTACATCTTGTGATTCTTCTAAAGGGTGATTCAATATGTAGCATGTTCCAAATTTATTTGATCACAGGATTTTCCCCTTTTTTCTGGTCTGGATCTATGAAGCATCTTATAAGAAATTAGGTATGTGCTGGAATTAACTCTCAGGGGATTCTAGTATTCTAAGAAATACATTTTATGCTTGTCCAAACTCCTCATTTTACAGATTAGTAAAAATGAGTTTCAAAACGTCAACATGACTTTCTTAGGGTCTTGTAGGATGATGTTATGCTGGGATTCAAAGCTGTCTGAGGCAAGTGCTTGAGCCAGCAGATTGTATCATTTATTATTGATTGGAGACTTGGAAGTACCTTGGATGTCATTCCTTTTTACAAGAGATCCTGGATTAATACGATCCCTTCCAGGCAGATAATATAAGTAGGACTGGCTGATGTGAAGTCTCAGGACCATTGTAGCAGATCCTTCCAGTTCATGTTTTGTTGCCAGCAAGGGCTCTAAGTAAAAAGTCTTTGTTGTCCTTACTGATGTCACTATGAGAGTGGTGCCATTATCATTGTTTCTGAATAGTAGTGCACAACCTCTTCCATTGATCCAGAATGTTTTCACTGATCCTGGCTATTCTAGTTTTGAGTGCAATGGATGACTTGAATTGTGAGTCCCATGAAGGTATAAGGGGTGATTTCGGGCATCCTCTTGGATCCTATCAAGGGCTTATATAAACTATCTGCAAATTTCATGGGATTCCCCTCAGAAAAACCCCTTACCTAGACCTGGAGACCCCTGACAACATTATGGAATTATATACGAGTAAAAAAATTACTTTTAGAGATGGGGTCTTGCTATGTTGCCCACGCTGAATTTGAACTGCTGGACTCAAGCAATCCTATCCGCTGAGCCTCCAAGTAATTAGGACTACAGGTATAAGGCACCATACCTGGCTGACTGTAATTACTTTTTTCATTTCATGGGCAGTTGATGGAATTAATGGGCTATGGTCATTTTCCAACAGTCTTTTCATGGGGTCTCCCAAAGGTTTCTGTGGTCCCTTTTCCAGAGATGGACTGCATATATCTATCCATACAAAGGAAGAGTATACATAATGTTTGCAAACCCTCTACTGAACAATTCTTGATTTAAAAATCACATTTGCTCCTTATACATGTTCTCCTACATAGTAGGGAGAGCTTATCTTTTGTTATACCAAATAAGGCTTAAGAAAGTTGTACTGGCCAACATATAGCCAAGACAATCCCAAGCAAAAAGAACAAAGCTGAAGGCATCACGTTACCTGACTTCAAACTATACTACAAGGTTACAGTAACCAAAACAGCAAGGTACTGGTACCAAAAACAGATATATGGACGCATGGAACAGAACAGACACCTCAGAAATAACGCCATACATCTACAACCATCTGATCTTTGACGAACCTGACAAAAATAAGAAATGGGGAAATGATTCCCAATTTAATCAATGGTGTTGGGAAAACTGGTTAGCCCATGTGTAGAAAACTGAAACTGGACCACTTCCTTACACCTTATACAAAAATTAACTCAAAATGGATTAAAGACTTAACATAACACCTAAAACCATAAAAACCCTAGAAGAAAACCTAGGCAATATCATTCAGGAAGTAGGCACGGGCAAAGACTTTATGACTAAAACACCAAAAGCAATGGCAACAAAAGCCAAAATTGACAAATTGGATCTAATTAAACTAAAGAACTTCTGCACAGCAAAAGAAACTATCATTAGAATGAACAGACAACCTACAGAATGGAGAAAATTTTGAAATCTACCCATCTGACAAAGGGCTAATATCCAGAATCCGCAAGGAACTTAAATTCACAAGAAAAAAACAACCCCATTAAAAAGTGGGTGAAGGATATGAACAGACACTTCTCAAAAGAAGACATTTATGTGGCCAAGAAACATGAAAAAACTCATCACCACTGGTCATTAGAGAAATGCAAATCAAAACCACAATGAGATACCATCTCATGCCAGTTAGAATGGCAATCATTAAAAAGTCAGGAAATAACAGATGCCGGAGAGGATGTGGGGAAATAGGAACGCTTTTACACTGTTGGTGGGAGTGTAAATTAGGTCAACCATTGTGGAAGACAGTGTGGCGGTTCCTCAAGGATCTAGAACCAGAAATACCATTTGACCCAGCAATCGCATTACTGGGTATATACCCAAAGGATTATAAATCGTTCTACTATAAAGACACATGCACACATATGTTTATTGCAGCACTGTTCACAATAGCAAAGCCTTGGAACCATCCCAAATGCCCATCAGTGATAGACTGGATAAAGAAAATGTGGCACATATACACCATGGAATACTATGCAGCCATAAAAAGGATGAGTTCATGTCCTTTGCAGGGACATGGATGCAACTGGAAACCATCATTCTCAGCAAACTTACACAGGAACAGAAAACCAACACCACATGTTCTCACTCATAAGTGGGAGTTGAACAATGAGAACACTTGGACACAGGGAGGGGAATATCACACACTGGGGCCTGTCGGGAGGTAGGGGATAGGGGAAGGATAGCATTAGGAGAATGCTACCTAATGTAGATGACGAGTTGATGGGTGCAGCAAACCACCATGACACATGTGTACCCACGTAACAAACCTGTACATTCTGCACATGTATCTCAGAACTTAAAGTATAATAATAAAAAAAAAGAAACAAAGTTGTGCTGGGCTAGCACCATGGCCTCAGGATTTCTGCCCAGGGAAAAGCATTAAGAGTTATCAGATTACCCCTCTCTTTGGGGGATGTACTGCAAGAAGTTCTCTCCTGTCCCCACTGCTAAGTGCATTATGCAAGCCCTGAGGTCCAGGAATGTTCAGACCATTGAGGAATCCCAACTTTTCTAGAGGGCAGTAGTAGTGTCTGATATAGCTTAGCATCACCTCTCATAGGCAATAATAAGAGTAAGGCCATCTTTGCTGGTTGCTGATTCTTTCTGTTCTGAAATTTCTGTTTTGATAGGATCAAACGGGCTCAAAGTACTGTACAGGCCAGAGAGAGAGAGAGACAGCCCAAATCTGGTAGATTTTAGGACAAGACAGTGGGTCTTGCTTATATCACTTAGTTCTCTGGACTTTGATAGAATTTGATAGAATTTGTTGGCCTTCACCGTGTTCCTAGGTCAGGTGGTTTTCTGTCCTCTTGTTCCAGGTATAATGGCTGGGTACTAAGTTACTCCAACACTTAGTGACTTGTGCTTATGGATTCTGTGGGTCAGGAGATCAGATAGGGTATACCCATTTGGGGATGGCTTGTTTGTGCTCTGGGTGGTTGGAAGTCCTCATTTGGGAAGACTCAAAAGTTGGTAATATAACCTCAGGGGGCTGGAATCCCCTCAGGGTTAATTCCTGCACATATTGTGTGCCTGGACCTGGGTGACTCAAGAGAGTTGACACCTGGCCTCTCCATGTGGCTTGACTTCCTCACAGCATGGTGATTTCAGGGTGGTTGGACTTCCTGTGTGATGGCTCAGCGCAATAACTTTGAGGTCCAGTAAACAAGGCAGAAGCTGTTCCACCTGTTATGACCCAGCCTCCAAAGCCATCTGCAGCAACTCTGTTCTACCCCACTGGTTGAGGCAGTTGCAACCCTGCCTGGATTCAAGGTTGAGAAGTTAGACTCTTCCTATTAATGAGGTGTCACGTGGTAGAAGAGTAGATTGCAGTTATATCCTCCACCTCTCTCTCGTGAGGGAGTCCAGGTTGAACAAGTTGGGACAGCTTCCATTGTGTGTGATAGACAAGCTACCTGATGGTGCTCCTAATTTGCTGAAGTGGTGTTGTTCTGTACAGGGAGACCCCCATAGGGAGTGTTGGGTCGTAAGTCACTTAGCATACTTGCAGGCATGTACAACTATTCCTAAACGCTAACTAATTGAGGCAGTTGTTAGCCTCTGTTGGGAGTCTACAGAAATTAGAAAAATCGCTCTGTGGACATTGGGGAAGGGGGAAGCAGAGTACACCAGCCACTCTTTCATGAGACCCTTATGCAGTGCACACACAGCACAACCAAACATGGCAGTCCTGACAACTATTATTGTTGTAATTGGTTTCACCATTAAAATAAACAGTCAAGGCATTTAGCAGTCCCCAAGCCCAGGGACCTCCTGGTGGCCTTCTCCTGTGTCCATTTCCAGCTGTTCTTTTCACTGGGCCTTGGTCCTTGCCTGTTTTCCTTCCATCTACCACATTTCACCAGATACATGGTACTCTCCATGGCAGTTCACAAACTGGCAAGGAGGGGGCACACTCCCAGGAATGCTAGTGGTTTAATGGGACTAAGTCTTCGTGTAAAATATTTCCCAGTGGCCAGGTGCAGTGGCTCACGCCTTTAATCCCAGCATTTTGGGAGGCTGAGGTGGGCAACATGGTAAAACCTTGTCTCTACTAATAATACAAAAATTAGCTGGGCATGGGGACGTGTGCCTGTAATCCTAGCTACTCAGGAGGCTGAGGCAAGAGAACTGCTTGAACTCAGGAGGCAGAGGTTGCAGTGAGCCAAGATTGAGCTATTGCACTCCAGCCTGGGCAGCAGAGTGAGACTCTGTCTCAAAAAAAAAAAAAAAAAAAAAAAAAAAAAAAAAAAAAAATTCTGATCCATTTTCTATTTTGAATTTTAGATGTAATCCATATGTGCTATAAAATTTAAACAAAACAACATAGAAAGGTAAAAAGATAGTAACTCAGAACTCTCTTTGTCAGATTTTCAGCAATTGTGAAGTCAAGTAGAGAAATGGGTGTGCGTATGTGTGTATGTGATAAAGATCTGTGTGAGATATTTTACGTTTGTCAAGTACAATATAGCCCCACTATTTAAGTTGTAATTTTACATAAATAATGTATTTATTTTTAGTGTCTGTCCAAAATATGTTCATTTGAAATTCTAATTTAACTTAGTGTCCTGTATTTTATTTGTTAATCTGGCAACTTTGTGCGATCTGTACGTGGGGAACATGTAGGGTGATGTGTGGGCCCTGGGTATTGAGTGCGTATGGGGTATATGTGTGATGGACATTGTGTGTGTGTGTATGGTGTGTGGGCTGTGTGTACTTGTGTGAGGTATATGTTTGGGTGGGTAGATAAGAGGGTTTGTCAGAAGAAGGGAAAAGGAGATATAGGAAACTTGAATTGTTTAAAACACTTTCTTCAAATTGGCGTTTTAACGTACAGGTTTCTTGTTTTTGTACTTATAACACTTTATTGTCATTTATTGGTTTACATTTCCAGATTCCCACTAGACAGAGAAAGTGAAGAGCTGAGTCTTGCCTGTGTTGTATTCCCCGCATGTGGCACGCAGTAGACTTGCAACTCACATGTGGATTTGGGTGCTGCCACACATCTGGAGTGGCAAAGATTTCATTCCAGTGCATCTGACTCCCTGACTCTCAGCAGAGAAGCCATCCCCTGCTTCATTGAGTACCCAGACTTCAGGATGCGACAGAGTAGTCTTAGTTCTTCAACGTCAGGGCATCAGAGACACCTGGAGATTTGGTTTAAAATGCAGGTTCCTGGGCCTCAACCCTCCAAGAGGTTCAGGAGTCCTTGGGTGAGAGGGAATGATGTAGAGGAATTGAATGAACAAAAGTGCTCATTTTTAATGTTCTCCTCTCCTAAAAGTAAAAAATTTAACAGAATCAGACCTGTAAGCCATGCTATGAATGACTGAACGTGTGTGTGTGTGTGTGTGTGGGTGTTGTGCATGCATCACATTGCATGTGTACATATGCAAACACACACAGGCAGCACGAGGTGTGAAAAGTGAACCTTGGTTCACTGATATTTTATAAAGATTTTTCCTCTATGAATTTATGTCGGTGCTGCTCCTAATAAATCACTTGCTTTGAGCAAATGTGAAGTCATAAAGATCAGTCTGCAATGAGCTGTGGCCCAAAAAATGTCTGTAAGGAAAAAACAAGGGAAATAAAGCTTTTATATTCTAGCAGCAAAGCTCCAACTCTACTTCCTGGAGTGAGAGTGTAGCTTTAATCTAATGCAATTACTTCTGCACTGACTTTAGGCATAGAACACTTCAGTTGGTGGGATGGATTCTTCTAAAAGCAAAGATAAAATTTTACAAAGAAAGAAGCCATGGGGTGGAAAAAAATAGAGTTGATTTCTTGAGCTCCATGTTCATGAAGTTAAAAGTCCTTTTTTATTTTTCTCTAAGACTTTCCTCCAAAGAAGACCAGTTCAAAGTAATAGAACTGGTTACAAAAGAATAAATTCTGAATATGCTAAAAACCATTGAATTATACAGTTTAAATGGGTGGATTCATGGAATACTTTGTAGCCACAAAAAGAAACCATGTCCTTTGCAGCAACATGGATGTACCTGGAGGCCATTATATTAAGCAAATTAACACAGGAACAGAACACCAAATATCACATGTTCTCCCTTATAAGTGGGAGCTAAACATTGACTACACATAGACATAAACATAGGAGCAATAGCCACTGGGGAGTGCTGGAGGCAAGAGGGAGGGAAGGGGCTGAAGGATTGCCTATTGGGTGCTGTACCCACTGCCTGGGTGACAGAATCATCTGTACCCTAAACCTCAGCATCATGCAGTGTTCCCATGTGACAGAACTGCACATATACCCACTGAATCTAAAATAAAAGTTGCAATTATTAACAATAAGAACAAAAGGCCAGGAACAGTGGCTCACTCCTGTAATCCCAGCACTTGTTCAAGACCAATCTGGTCAACATGGTGAAACCCCGTTTCTACTAAAAATACAAAAATTAGCTAGGAGTGGTGATGCATGCCTGTAATTCCAGCTACTCGAAGGGCCGTGGCACGAGAAATTGCTTAAACTTGGGAGGCAGAGGTTGTAGTGAGCTGAGATCACGCCACTGTACTCTAGTCTGGGCAACAGAGCAAGACTCTGTCTCAAGAAAAAAAAAAAAAAAAAAAAAGGCAGAAAAATAAATAGGTGCATTGTATGGAATGTGAATTATATTCCAATAACTGTATTAAGTACATTTTTAAAATGAGAATACCAAATTCCATATGTGCTGAGCTTTCTATAAAAATCAGGACGATCTCATAATAGAAGCACATAATAAAAAATTTAAAAACGCGACAAGATGGACAGTACTCTTTAAAAATGACAATGAACAATGTGACATCGCTTTACCATTCATGTTTTTAAAATCTACCTTTCAGTGAACATGAATGGTAAAGCGATGTCACATTGTTCATTATCATTTTTCTTTTGTTATCTACATTTAATGTATTACTTGCTGCCCATTTGAGCTTGGGAGAAGAGGTAGGGGTGTCTGGGGATGAAAAATATTGGCCAGTTGGCTGCGGTTAATTTTTCATAAGTCTTATTTATCGAAATCTGTAATTTGAACATGGCTGTTCTTTGAAATGTTCCAGTTTCTCTGAGTTCAATCAATTTCTTTCTTTTTTTTCTTTAACCCACCCCCCGACTCAATCAATTTCTTAATCGTGTAATAACAGCGTGAGCCATTGAAAACCAGACATGGGCTACAGAAAACTACACATGTTCTTTTTCACAGGGTGCAGAATATGGAATTTGAGCCTCCTCCACAAAAACTCATCAAATAGCACTGCACATCTGAGTGGCTTGGGGAGGGAAAAAATGTATTTTTAAATGAAAGAAAAGAAAATCAGAAACGATCATTGTTAGACGAACAAACAAAAAATCAGGATCTCAACAGCACCTGATGAAAGGCAAATTATACTATTCACATTGATCGCTTTTTCTTTCTTTTTTCAAATGATTTATTATCCTTTGATCACAATCAGTTAGCTTGCTTGCTGCGGCATAAATATTTGATCTTGGAGAAACGTTTTTGACGACTGCTTTTTGCTACAGCCGTACTTTGCCTCCAACTTTCCTTGATTAAATAGAGAAGACAAATATGAGGTGTGCAAAGAGAATAGAAATAAGTGACCTGGAATTTATCCAAGTAAAGAGAAAGCCCCAGCGAATGTATGAATATCAGCAGTGAGAAGCTCCACAACTGTTTTCTGGTGCTGGAGGAGGTGTGTCCTGTTTCAGTTTGTTTTGTGCCTGCCTGCCTGGGGACAAGCAGAATACCATGGAATTCATTTTGTCTTCAAGCTGTATTCTTTGGTCCTTTGGTTATTATTGAAGACAGTTGTATATGGAGGGGCTGGTATTTTCAGACAGTCATTGTATGTGCCAAGATTCAGGCTGAATAAAGTGGCTGGGAGACGGCGAACATTTCATTGCTTTCCTAGTGGTACATCCCTTGTTGTAGATTCTCCAGAAAAGGGTGCAGCTGTGAGAAGTTGGCAGCCAGTCCTTACAGCAACTTGGGATTGAAAAGACCTGGTAAGGCAAGATCTGGGTGGGGCACTGACTGCCCCTGACTCCCTCTGACACCCGCTGACTTAAGTTCTGTTTTCTCAGTTCACACAAAACAAAGCTGGCCCAGCTTCCGAATACTTGAAGACAGTGTCTTATCTCCGTTCTTGGCTGCATTCATCTCTTCTTTAGGTAAAAAAAAAAAAAAAAAAAAAAAAAAATTTGAGACAGAATCTCGGTCTGTTGCCCAGGCTGGAGTGCAGTGGTGTGATCTCAGCTCACTGCAACCTCTGCCTCCTGAGTTCAAGCAATTCTCGTGCCCCAGCCTCCCCAGCTGGGACTACAGGTGCCTACCACCATGCCCAGCTAATTTTTGTATTTTTAATAGAGACAGGGTTTTTCCATGTCCGCCACACTGGTCTCCAACTCCCAGCCTCAAGTAATCTGCCCACCTCGGCCTCCCAAAGTGCTGGGATTATAAGCTTGAGCCACTGCACTCAGCCTCAAATTTGGTTTAACCAGAGCTCCCCTTACCATCACCCTCATAACTTTCCTTTGGAATCCATACTCCAGATTGAAATGTTGGCTTCTGCTTGGGTCTGTGTGTGACATGGAGGAGGGGTTACGGGGGTGTGGGGAAGTATGGGTCTATAGCCTTTTCTTCATCTACAAAGCAGGGAGTGTAGTATCTACCTTCTGGGGTATCATGAGAAGGACATGAACAATGCTTGTGAAGGCCTTGGCCCAGTGCCTGGCACAAGACCATCATTCAGAGGATGGTGGCTAGTATTAGAATTCCCTTTAAAAGTGTCATTTGAAGTCAATCCTTGAGGCTGCTGGCCTATTCCTTGGCCTGGAGGGCTTGGCTTTTTGATTCTTCATAGTTCTAGTTTATTCCCTTGCTCTGACCTTGCGTTATCAAAACAAGGCAAGTGCTGATGTGACTCAGTGTTAGTTAGCATTGCCACTTGCTTGGGTGATTTCCTTCAGTTCTCTGTTCCCCGGCTGCCTTCTGGGAAAATTATGCCTTCCTTGCAGAGTAGTGGGATTAAAGGAGATAGCCTGTAAAGCAGCTGGCATGGAGCAGCTCAATACGTGGCCAGAAAGACTATCCTCTTCCCATCTAGGTCCCTCCCATTCTTTGCTTTCTTTGTTTATTCTCGTTCCTCGGATCTCAGTTCAAATGTTGCCTTCTTAAGGAGGACTTCTTTGACCCCTCCATCTGTTACTTCCTGTTACTCTTATGACCATTTTGACTGTAATTACTTATTTGTGTTATGTACATGTTTATTTTATCTTTCCCATCAGACTCTTAAGATGCATGATTGCAGCAACTTGGTGCTGCTTTCTGCGGTATACGTAGGGCCTAGCACATAGCACACGGGCAATATATATTTACTGAATGAATCATTATTGTCTTCACTCTGATAGAGAAGGCTACAGCCAGACAAAAATGAATTTTCCACCCCTAGAATTTTCAAACATGGCATAATTATCTGTATGTGGCTTTAAGCAAAGTCCCAAGTGCCAGATTCTTTTTGTTTTAGGAGACAGGGTCTTGCTATGTTGCCCAGGCTGGAGTTCAGTGGCTATTCATAGGCGTGATTTATTACTCATCAGCATGGGAAATTTGACCTGCTCTGTTTTCCACCCAGGCTGGCTCACCCCTCCTTAGAAAACTTGTGGTCTCCCACTCCCAGGAGGTCACTGTATTGATGCTGAACTTAGTGTGTGCATCCACCAATTGACACAGCACACTACAGCCAGAACTCGGGGGCTTACGCAATCCTCCTATCTCAGCTTCCTGAGCAGCTGGGACTACAGGCACATGCTATGAGGCCTGGCTGAAGTGCCAGATTCTATGGTTCCATGACTATCGGGTTGAATCCAGGTTCATGAAATGGACATCCCAGGCCCAGTACGGTACCTGTTGCTTGTAAATAGGATTCTGAAATTCTGTTCCCATACCCAAGTCTCCTCTCCTACCAGCATGCTGTTTCTGAGCTTAATCCTCATCCTTTACCCACCCTTCTTTCAACTTTCCTATTAAAACTGGCCAACATTTTTTCAGCACTTACCATGTGCCAGGCTCCCTCCCCAGTGCTTTATGTACATTGTCGTGAGATTCACTCTTTGGGATTGAATCACGAGAATTTTCATTTTATAGATAATGGAATTAAGCTATGACCATAGATTCTTAAGAGAAGGAGAGAGAGTGGGAAGCCAGGAGAAAGCAAATATTGTCAAGCATGGAAATGGAAGATAGGAATCGTGTATGGGGGTCCCCATAAACTGGTAGTTGGAACAAAACCAAATACAAACCAGTCAGAAAGGCAGAAGTCACCAATCCCAAGCCCAAGAGGGTCAACCTGAGTCAGGAGCTCAGTCGTGTGCGGGCACCAGGGTCAAAGACAAGCAGTGGGCACTCAAAGACATCCTCCCAAAGCACCATTTGATGTGGCCATCTTGGTTGTTTCCTGCTGGGGCACTCTCCTACAATTGGGTCAGCACGGTGCAGCATGGTGTGCCATGGTATGCTCTACCTAAAATTTGGAGGTGAAAATGGGGCTGGGCACACCCGTTATGGAGAAGGCAGGTGGGGGATATGAACAGAATCTGCCAAAGAGTATGTTACTCGGCCAGAGTAGGACTCTGCCATAAAAGCATCTGCAGAAACAAAACACATTTTAAAAGGCATCTTCACCAGGGCTGTTCCTTGAAAATGGGACAGAAACCTTTCAAATGTCAAGAGACAGGGTTTTTGCCAAGGCAACAGAATGCTAAGGACTGCAAGGAAAGATTCTTATTACAAAAAGGTGCTAAATTCTGGAGTCGGATTTAATTATACCTGAGGTATTTCTGAATTGGTGTGTGGGTGGGAGGCTCTGCCTCTCTTTCTATTGCTGCTATTATCTCATGGGTCTACAGCTTAATTTTTCCCACCATGGGGCTCCTTTCCATGGGTCAGCTTTCCAGTCTCCCAACTCCCGCTGAGAGGCAGTTTCTGGCAAAGCACTCAACTACCAACAAAAGTTGCCCACTGAGTCTCCGGCTATTAGCAATCTGATTCCTGGCCATGGCTAACCATCAGGTTTAATCGTACGTTAATCGTTTGCCAAGATGGTGTTGGGGCAAGCTTCAGATATTCCTGAGGCTGCCTCTGTAGAGCCCAGATACATTTGTTAGAAAAACATGTCTAAGGAAAGCATTTTTTTGTATTGGATGTGGGAGTTGCAGAAAGTGGGAAGCATGGTTGCATTTCAGGCTGCCTTAATGTGACCTCTCTTGATGGATTTACTCTTCTTTCTAAGCTGCTAGCATTTCTTTAGTGTTGTATTTGATATGCTTTGTCTCTCAAACTCTCTGGCTGTTCTCCATTAGTTTTGCCAGTGCCTTCCGAATATTTTATATTCAAGTATTTACCAGTGCCTCTGGAGGTCATCAGGAACTCCATCAGTGGAGTTGTTTTCTCTGGATATCAGCTGATCCAGCAGTGCTGAGCTCTCAGGAGCAAATAAGACCATGTTTTCTTTGCCCAAACGCTCCAGCGGCTTCCCACTCATTCAGCTGGAAGTGCAATGGCCTTACCATAGCCTGTGGAGCCTTGCATGATCTAGCCTCTGGCCCTCTCTGATTTCACCTCAACAACCCCTCTTGCTTACTGTACACCTGCCATATTGGCTTCCCTCATGCCTTCCACATTGGCCTTCCTGCTATTTCTATTAGTTTTCTGTTGCTGCATCATTATAAATTACTACAAACACAGCATCTCAAAACAACATCTGTAAATTACTACCTCA
Source organism: Rhinopithecus roxellana (assembly GCF_007565055.1). Classification (NCBI taxonomy): domain Eukaryota; kingdom Metazoa; phylum Chordata; class Mammalia; order Primates; family Cercopithecidae; genus Rhinopithecus; species Rhinopithecus roxellana. Next base: position 70,903,165 of record NC_044549.1, on the reverse strand, counting down.
AAGTTTTGTAGGTTGGAAGTGTGGGCAGGCTCAGCAATGTTCTTTGCTTAGGGTTTGACAAGGCTGAAATCAAGGTATTGACTGGGTTATGCTCTCATCTGGAGGCTTGTTGGGAAAAGTTTACTTCCGAATTCATTCAGGTTATTGGTAGAATTCAGTTCCCTACCAGTGTAGGACTGTGGAACCCTTGCTGGCTGTCAGCTGCTGGCTGTCAACTGAGGCCCGCTCTCGGGTCCTGAAGGCCACCCACATTCTTTACAATGTGATCTCTTCCGTCTTCAAGCCAGCAAATGTTCATTGGTTTCTTTTCATGCTTGGAAAATATCATACTTGCTCTTCTGCTGCTAGCCAGAAAAAATTCTCTGTTTTAAAGGACTCAAGTGATTAGCTTAGGCCCACCTGGGCAATCTTCCTAACTAAAGGTCACTTGATTAGTAATTTTACTCACAGCTGCAAAATTCCTTTAATCTACATAATCATGGGAGTGACATCTGGGAGTGGAGATCATGGGGTCCCTCTGAGAATTCTACCTCCCCTGTGGTGGGAGGATCACTTGAACTCAGGAAGTCGGCGCTGCGGTGAGTGGAGATTGCACCACTGCACTCCAGCCTTGGCAACAGAAGGGAGACCCTGTCTAAAAGAGAAAAAAGAAATAAAAAAGAATTCTGCCTCCAGCAATATTCCTCTAACACGCTGCCAGCAGTTTTGCCCCAGGATCTTTGCGTTTACTATTCCCTCTGCCTGAAACTCCCTTCCTCATGACCACATGACTTGCTCTGATTCCTTCAAGTCTTTGCTTTCTAAGCTCACCATTTACCAAGAAGAGCCTTTGTATTCTCTATCCTCCTTATTCTGCTTTTCTTCTTCACCGCACCCAGCACAACTGACATCATGCATTTGCATGTTTATTTGTTTGTTATCTCTCTTTTCTCACGGAATAGAGGCCCCTGAAGATGAGGGCTTTGCCTGCTTTATTCATAGCTGCATCCTCAGCAGCTAAAATAACTCCTGGCACATAGCAGATGCTCTACACATATAAATAAATGAATGACTAAATGAATCTTTAGCTTTTGCAACCCCTCTCTTTCTCTTTTTTCTCTCTCCCCACCAAGACTAGAATTTCCATAAGATGATTATTATAAATGTTTTATTCCTCACTGAATACATGCATGAGCAATGGAAACAACCAGAAACCTCTACTTTCCCACTTGATCTAAAGAAACACAGAGTTTAAAAATGTAAGTTTCTTCTCTGTTCATTGGTCTTTCTTACCTCATACACGTTTGTCTCTTCTTCACCTTGCCCATACCTTAAGCACTCCCAGCTGTATTCCCCTATATGTTCATGAGTGGAAAGGCCTTGAAGATGTTGGATTGTAGCTTGCCATTTGATGAGTGCCTCTTTCAAACTGGAACATCCTCCCTCTTCTTTCCAAGAATAATCCTTTCTCTTTAAGGTGCTGTTGAGGTCTCACAGGTTCTGTAGCATTCTTTGATGGGTACAGTTCATAGGAAGGTTGCCGTAGACTGTAATTCTGTACCCCTTCATTCATATGTTGCAGCTCCAATCCCCAATATGACTGTATTTACAGATAGGGTCTTTAGGAAAGTAATTTAGGTTAAATGAGTTCATAAGGGTGGATTCTGATCTCATAGGCTTAGGATTGTTCTGAGAGCAATTCCTTTGGGGCACATTCACTGAGGAAAGCTCACATGAGCACACAGAGAGAAGCGGCCATCTGCAACCCAAGTAGAGAGCCTTCACCAGACATTGGCCTTGCTGGCATCTTGATCTTGGACTTCCAGCCTCTAGAACTATGAGAGGACAAATGTGGTGGTGTGCGCCTATAATATTAGCTACTAGGGAGGTTGAGGCAGGAGAATTGATTGAACCCAGGAGGCAGAGGGTTGCAGTGAACCAAGATCGTGCCACTGCACTCCAGCCTGGGTGACAGAGCAAGACTCTGTCTCAAAAAAAAAAAAAAAAAAGAAAAAAGAAAAGATATTCATGAAGAGCACACTTAAAGTTTACAAAACACATGGAATTTCAAAGGAGAAAGATATTAGAGGATCAGGGATGGTGTAGAAGAGGTGGGATTTAGCTGTGCCTTTAAAGAGGAGTTGAATTTTGAAAGATTGGGAAAAATATTTTTGTCAGGGAGAAATGTATAAGAAGAGCAGAGATAGAAAAAAATACCATTTAGAACAATTACTGATTTTTATTTTTTGACACAGGGTCTTGCTCAGTTCCCCAGGCTGTAGTGCAGTGGCATGATCATGGCTCACTGCAGTCTTGACCTCCCAGGTTCAAGTGATCCTCCCATCTCAGCCCTTTCAGGTAACTGGGACCACAGGCACATACCACCATGCCCAGCTAATTTTTTTGGTACTTTTTGTAGAGACAGGGTTTCTCTGGATTGCCCAGGGTGGTCTTGAGCTCCTGGGCTTAAGCAATCTGCCCACCTCAGACTCCCAAAATGATGGGATTATAGGCATGAGCCACCAAGCCCAGCCAACAATTACTTATTTTGATGAAACATCCAACTATGCTTCTCCAAGGGTGTCTTTTACATGTTGTAGGTGCTCAACAGACATTTTGCTGGCTAGAAGCACCTGCTTTTTTTTTTTTTTCTTTTTTTTTGTAACAGAGTCTTGCTCTGTTGTTGCCCAAGTTGGAGTGTAGTGGTGTGATCGTAGCTCACTACAACCTTGAACTCCTAGGCTCAAGTGATCGCCTGCCTCAGCCTCCCAAGTAACTGGGACTACAGGTGTGCACCACTGAATCCAGCTAATTTTAAAATATTTTTGTGGAGCTGGCATCTCCCTATGTTGCCCCATTTGTTCGTGAACTCCTGGGTTCAAGTGATCCTCCTGCTTTGGCCTCCCAAAGTGCTGGCATTACAGGTGTGAGCCACCATGCCCAGCCAGAAGCATTTGTTAAATCCTCATGCCCCTAGTGCCATGTGAGGGACTATACCAAATTGATAAATTTATAATTTTCTGAAAAACTGCAGTTCATGATAGAAACAGAAAAATTGCAAACAGCTGATAAGTTAATGACATTGACATGATGCATTGGAAGGAAGTATTTGCTCTCAAAGTCCTCAGGGATGGCCTGCGGGTTGATGCCTTAACCTATTTAGTATGTAGTAGCTCAGCCACAAGGCTCTCATTTTCACATTTAAATCTGACATTGTAGGCTGCTAAACATGTGTGGATCCACGCCAACCCCCCTATTTCTTCATTGTTTCCAAATTTGATTAATGTTCCTGCCTTCATTCACCCTCCTGGTGGCTGAGGCATAATGCCACAAATTACACCCACCAGTGAGTTTCAGGCAGCAGAGGAAATTTCTTTTCAAACAATGCAGAGCTCAAAAGAAATTTCGGGAATGAGCTACCAGATCATTTTACAAAGGCAATGCTACCTTGGAGTTGAGCAGAAATGTGGAGATTACTCTCCTTGGGCTTATGGGAGATAACTTGGTGCAATGGGCAAGCCAGTTCCAACAGGAACGAAGCAGTATACTATGAGAGAAAAATATTTGCAGTAAGTGCTAGCTGCCTGTGTTGAAACTAATGATTCTGACCTTCATTGTATTTGTTAAAACTTTTTTTGTTGTTTTTTTGTTTTTTTGAGACAGCCTGCTCTGTCGTCCAGGCTGAAGTGCAGTGGCACGATCTCGGTCACTGCAAACCTCTGCCTCCTGGGTTCAAGTTGACTCACCTGCCTCAGCCTCCTGAGTAGCTGGGATTACAGGCATGTGCCAACATGTCTGACTAATTTTTGTATTTTTGTAGAGATGGAGTTTGCCATGTTGGCCAGACTGGTCTCAAACTCCTGACCTCAAGTGATCTGCCTGCCTCAGCTTCCCGAAGTGCTGGAATTACAGGCATGAGCCACTGTGCCCAGCCTGTCAAAACAAATTTAACTTCATTTAAATCTTGAGTTAGTATGACTTTATTACATATTAGCAATCTTTCTTTTCTTTCCTCTTTCCTTCCTTCCTTCCTTCCTTCCTTCCTTCCTTCCTCCTTCCTTCCTTCCTTCCTTCCTTCCTTTCTCTCTCTCTCTCTCTCTCTTCTCCTCTCTCTCTCTCTCTTTCTTTCTTTCTTTCTTTCTTTCTTCTTTCTTTCTTTTTCTTTCTTTCTTTCTGTCTCTCTCTCTCTCTGTCTCTTTTTTTTTCTCTTTTTTCTTTTTTT